>NC_065446.1:210522997-210830499 GCF_917563875.1 Diabrotica virgifera virgifera | reverse complement strand
TTTATTGGTTTTTTTGTTGTATTTCCTAAATTTGTCAAAAATAAACTATCTATATCTTTATAAAAAATTTTTTTATTAAAATAAGTTTACTCTTTCTAGATAACGACTTTGTTTTAGTGAATTGCTGTTATACAAAGTGCTATTAACCAAAGAAGGAAAAATTGAAGAAGTTGGATTTGCCTCTCCATCCTTTTATTGTTGTGTAGAAGCCAGTGGTTTAAGAGTGGAGAAAATATTTGTATGTAATAACAACGTTGTTTTTTTATTAATAAATAATGATTTTACCTTAACACAATGATTTGTTTCGCCGTATGTAATATCACTTTATTTTCAAAAAATATTAACCTAATTCTTAATATACGATTATATCTTCGAAATATATTTCTTAACATAAATACATTAATTATTCATCATCATCATCCAGCCTCAAAAGTCCACTGCTGAACATAGGCCTCCTCCCCTCGTTTCCAACCCCATCTATCCTGCGCCGCCCTCATCCAGTTTTTATTTACCTTTCTTAAGTCGTCAGTCCATCTTGTAGGCGGTCGACCGACGCTTCTCTTGTCTTCTCTTGGCCTCCATTCCAATAACCTCTTCGTCCATCGCCCATCTGTCATTCTGGCTACGTGTCCTGCCCATCTCCACTTCAACCTGGCTATCCTCTCGATGACGTCAGTCACCTTTGTTCTTCTCCTGATTTCTTCGTTTCTGATTTTGTCTCGCAGAGTTATTCCTAACATTGACCGCTCCATTCTTCTCTGCGTGACTGTTAGTTTGGTAGCCGAGGCTTTAGTTAAGGTAAGTGTTTCTGATCCGTACGTCAAGACTGGGAGTAAGATAATAAATTCCTTACTAAGAAATATTATTGCTCAGAAAGAATAGTTTTGTAATGTAAAGAAAATATATTCTTATGACTAATAAAATCAATTAACAGCAAGTGTAGTTTCTTTCTGATAAATGGGTTTGAAGTTTGCCAGAAAGTGATAGTTCAATCATGTTTAAGATATATTTCTTTGGCTATAGTAAAATTTATTTCAAATATTTTAGAAAATTATATATTACATACAAAGATATATTTCTTAGGCAATATGCCAAGTCGATCTTTCTTAAATATAAATAAAGTTTCTTTATGTCAAGAATTTTTTTCTCTCGGTGCAGAAAGCACAGGATAGAACACTTTGGAGAGAAACAGGGGAGGCCTATGTCCAGCAGTGTATCGAGAGAGGCTGATGATGATAATGATGTCTGCAACGAATTTTGCAATTCTTCGGTCACGTGGTTCGCAGAGGTGACGATAGTTGTTCCTTGTAGGGATTAATTGTTTCTTGAAACATTCCGGGGAGAAAATCAAGAGGACGATCACCAACTAGATGGTCCGACCAAATTAATAATTCAGCTGGAAACTCATTCTGCCAAGCTCTTAGAGCGGCTGAAGATAGAGGCCAATGGAAAAAAATTGTTAGGAATATTGGAAGAAATCACGATCCTCAGTAATAGGGAAACAACAAGAAAGAGAGAGATCAATGTATACCAATATGTGTTGGACATTATGTCATCAGTGTTGGAGTCATGACTTATTCCACGATTTTTTTAAATACAAACCGAGGTCACAGAAGCGGGTTAGTCAAAATTATGTGAGTACTTCAGGAAAATGAAATTAAAAATACTCATTAACTGAACTAAATTACAATAAAGATCACACTGCGATTAAAACAAACTTTGTTTTTTACTGGCTACGAAAAACAGCAATCAGTGATTGATAAAAATGCTACGTTATTGTAGTATTAGTCAAGTATTTAAAGTTAATTTGACAAAAATATTTATATCAGTATTGTCATCGACCGATCCTTAGGGCAAGTTCACGCGAGTTTTCCTAACGCGCGTTTAAAACTTGTGACGATAATATAATGTTCTTATATTACCGTAAGATATTCCGTAAGATGAAGCTAAAGAAGCAACCTGGGTAACAAAAGATAACCCAATACTTAAACAAACATGGAGAGATATTCGAGAGTAAATAGTAAATTAATGTAAAATGGTATCGGCATAGCTCGCAATACAACTATACTCGCGAAAATCTCTCCTTGTTTGTTTAATTATTTAGCGTTCTTTTGTTACCCAGGTTTCTGTAGCTTCCTCCGTGGTATGTTATTAGAAGATGCTCTTGATTTCAAGGCAAATAGAAAGTCACCAGGACCAGACGGAATAACCAACGAGTTTCTAAAGTACAAAGGAGAAAGTATAACCCTACATATGACAAAACTTATACAAAAACTAATATTGCACTGCAAGATACCAGACGCATGGATAAACAGCATGGAGAAAGAATGTTCAAGAAAGGAGACAAAGAAGACCTCAACAATTCTAGAGGTATAAATCTACTGAACACCGTACTTAAACTAACCACAAAAATCCTAACTAACAAAATCAATAAACTAACACTAACAACTTTATCATTTGAACAACAAGGATTCAGATCCGGAAGATCCTGCGTAGATGCCGTACTTGTACTAAGAAAAATCACAGAAAAGGCCATCGAGTACAATAAACCAGCATATCTGTGTTTTGTAGACCTGACAAAGGCTGTCGATCGCATCCAAGTCGAAGACGTCTTAAATTTACTGTATAGAAGAAACATACCAATCAAGATTATACAAATCATCGAAAACATCTACTTCCATAATCGAATACAGGCAAAGATAAATGGAAAACTAACACAGTTTATACGAGTACAAAGAGGAGTCAGACAAGGTGACTCGGTGACCCTGCTCTTTAATATAATAATGGACAAAATAATAGAAGCAGTACGTAAAGGTCATGGTTATAGAATGGGGAACAAAGAAATCCAAATATTAGTCGCCGAGACAGAAGACGATCTCCGAAGATTAACACACATCTTCAATATAACAACCAAGAAATAGAACATGATAATATCAGCAGAAAAATCGAAATGTATGACAACATCTAAATACCCACTACGATGTAAAATCGAAATTAATGGGAAAATAATAAAGCAGGAAGCAAAGTTTAGATATCTGGAAATAGATAAAAACCAGTTATGGAGACGTTGAAGAGGAAGTAAGACAACAAAGCTTAAAAGCAAGTAAAGCGGCGGGATCTCTTAATGACACCATCTGGAAGAACAAACACCTAAAACAAGATACAAAAGCAAGAATCTATAAAGCAGCAATTAGACCTATATTGACAAACACGGCGGAGACAAGACCCGGCACATCTAAAACGAGATGACTACTAGAAACAACAGAGATGAAAATATTTCGACGAATATCAGGGAAAAGGCTATTGGATAGGGGGAGAAGCGAAAACATAAGAAGATCATGCACTGTAGAAGATACAAACGGATGTATGGCAAAACGGAAACAGGAGTGGAACGAACACATTAGTTGAATGACAGAGGATAGAATAGTACGTATAGCACGAGACAAGTCACCAAATGGACGAATAAGTATTGGCAGACCAAGAAAAAGATGGTGTGATAATTTAAACAATTTAGGAGGTTAATATTGAAGAAGAAACAGGCTTTAAAGCCTACATACAAGAAGGAAGAGGAAGAAGACTCAGGGATCTTGCAATATAACTTCAAATAAGTTGCGCTTCTTCCATGTTGTATTTCATTTTATTGATCATCTTTTAATTTACTACTAGCGGAGTCATTGAAGGTTTTCACCTCCGATTTCGTTGAACCTTCATCGATTTTTATCGAAATTGGTGAGTAGTTAGAAGATACTTTAAGGAACAAAGGTGATGTGATGCCATCTTGCCCTTTTACCCGGGGGGTGGATTCCACCCCTTCTCGTGGGTGAAATTTTTTTTAATAAAAAAATACCAGAAATCGATAGAGGGGCAACTTCTAAACAAAATTTTTTATATAAAGTTATTAACCTAAATCAATACTTTTTGAGTTATTAAGTATCAAAAATTTTATTTTTTCTTAAAAAAATGCATGTTTTAAAGCTGTTTTTCACGTATTACTCAAAAACTATAAGCTTTTGTAAAAAAACTAAAAAAAAAATTATTACCAAAATTAAAGATAATAAAAAATTTAATAAACTACCCACTTAAAGAACTAAACTAATATTATTTCAAAGTGAGTTATGGGTAATTGAATGTATATTTTTTTGGACGAGTACTCAAATCTAAGTATTCAAGCTTACATAACGGGAAAGCGATGCGTTTTATAGAATATACTTGTCAAACACTTGTCAAAGTTCTTCGAAGTACCTATCAAATGAGCTCCAGTAGAAGCTAATAGCATCAAAATTAGGCAAGTTATGATGAAAATAAGAGAACCCTTTCGATTTTTTTAGGACAAAGTGAAAAATAAAACATACGCCATTTTCACAAAAATTAAAATTTGTAGTAATCCTCACAAGAATTTCTTTAGGTTAACATAGTTAATGATTTCAACAGTTTTCACAGGTTTAGAATGCATATTTTTGAAAAAAGATACAATTTAAACAACTCAGAATTTTTAAAATTATCGTACTTTTCATTTTCTTTTGATAATAACTCCAAAAATACTCAATATACGTAAAAAATGATATATAGCTAAATTTTACTTTTTTTTGTTCCAAATACTTTACCCATTTTACTGTTTCCGTAGAGTAAAAAATAACCAAGATAGAAACGTTTAAAATTTCAATTTTGCTGCGAGAACCATATAAAAGGGACCATTTAACCTTTTATTGTTAAAAAAATGAGAGGTTTAAAAGACTAATTTTGTTTAATAGCTCTTGGAATCAGCTTTTAACTAGTTTTTAGGTGAATCTGATATCTTAAAAATTAAGGAAGTTATTTACAAAAAAATCAATAACATTTTTTGGAAAAATTTTTAAAAGGTACATTTTGAAACATTTTTTGTGCATAAATTTTAATGCTATCAACTTGTTCGAAGGCTTATTTGATATATATTTCTATGAAGTTTGACAAAAATGTTTAATAAGTTTATGTTAGAAAATGCATCATTTTGCCAGTATTTAACCTTGAATACTTACATTTGGGTACTTGAGGAAAGTATTAAAAAAATAACTTACTTTTAGTTAACATAGAAAGGTTTTTCTAGTAAGGAGTTTATTTGATTTTTTATTAGCCTCAATTTTGATAATAATAACTTTTTTGTAAAAACTTATAGTTTTTGAGTTATTTATGAAAAATCGGTTAAAAACATGCATTTTTCTCACGAAAAATTAAAATCTTTGATCTTTAATAACACAAAAAGTTTTGATCTATTTTAATAACTTTATATAACAAATTTTGCTTTTAATTTGTCCCTCTATCGAATTGTGGGGTTATTTTTAATAAAATAATTTTCACCCCCGAGGAAAGGTGGCATCCACCCCCAGGGTAAAAGCGCAAGTTGGCACCATGTCACCTTTGTTCCTTGAGATATCCTCTAACCACTCACCAATTTTCATGCAAATCGATAGAGGTTCAACGAAATCGGAGGTAATAGCTCATATCCACCTTCAGTGACTGCACTATACATATTTATTCAAAAAAATCTCGCGAATTATTTATGTATGTAATGTATTAAGAATTGCTGATGCAGTTTGTTTTCTGTCTTACTGCTCTCGTAGAGCATTATTTGTATAGAGCGGTTTGTAAAGTAATAGGCTCCATTAAAAAATTATTTACAAAATGAATTTTCAACAAATTCGCTAAACTTTCTAAACTAATTAACTACTTCTATTTAAATTTATACTTTTATTTTAATAACAAAATTCGCCTAAAGTTTTCGGTATATTTTGGCATTATTTAAATCCAGAATGACCCAAAATTAGAACTGCCACCTCATCTATTTGATTTGGGTGAAAACGGTGAGAATAAAACTGAATTTCATTAAACTTTCCTTGATAAACATTTCAGAATTGAGATTGAAGTGGATAGAAGAAAGTGATCACTGGGTTTTGAATTTCAAATAAATAGGGAGAGGTAGAGGTAGAAAAGGACGGTGAGATCGACATAGGCGGGGACCAAGGTTTGTGATTAAATAAAATATTACTGGAATTGACGTCGTCTAACCGTGGGTTAGACGTGGTGGATATCCAGATTCGTCGTGAGGTGCGCCAAGGGTGTATTTTATCACCATTGTTATTTAATTTATATAGTGAAGCCATCTCAGAATTAGCGTTGGCCGAAATCAATGAGGGCCTAATAATAAACGGTGAGCCACTTAATAATATAAGATATGCTGACGATACCGTACTTTTAGCGGGAACACTAGAAGAATTGCAACACCTTGCTCAACAACTAAATATACATTGCAACATATGCAACTAAAAATAAATTTGAAGAAAACCAAGTTCATGGTATTTACAAAAGCACAAAACATCAGAGTTAGACTAGTACTGGATAATACAGAAATTGAGCAAATATCTTCGTACAAATACCTTGGAGCATGGATCACAGAAGATACTGATCAGACAAAAGAAATAAGATGCCGCATTGAAATTGCACGATCCATTTTTAACAGAATGAGGAAACTTTTCTGTAATCGCAATATCAATATAACGCTCCGGATAAGAATGCTTCGTTGTTATATTTGCTCCACCCCTTTGTATGGGGTTGAGGCATGGACACTAAAACAATCCAACATTAAAAACCTGGAAGCATTCGAAATGTGGTGTTATAGACGTATTCTGAAAATATCATGGACAGATCGTAAAACAAACGCACAAGTGCTCGATCAACTAGGAAAACAATGCGAAGTTTTAAATTCCATAAAAATCAGGAAGTTAGAATACTTGGGGCACATCATGAGAGGTGAAAAATACGAACTATTAAGGAATATAATGTAGGGCAAAATCAAAGGCAGAAGAAGCGTAGGAAGACGTAAAATCTCGTGGTTACGCAATCTCCGTGAATGGTTTGGATACAGCTTAATTGAACTATTCCGGCGCGCAACCAACAAAATTATAATTGCCAGAATGATTTCCAATCTCCGATAGGAGCGGAGCTTTAAGAAAAAGAAGAACCAGTGATGGATTTTAGTTGTGAATGTTTTCGGTAATTACCTACTTAATCTCTAATACCTATCTAAATATATATTGCAAGAGCTGCATTTATATGTGACGTAGCCAAACTACAAAATAAGAATAATGTTTTAATAATAAAATAAAAATAAACTACGAATCTGTGGACGTGGATATCAAATTACAGTGGAACCTTGATAAGTCGGATTAATCGGGACCGCGGCCCATCCAGGTTATCAAAAATCCGGGTCGCATATTAACAAACGCTCCTATACATACTACGGCACCAGAGTGCCGAAATCGGTTAGCCTTTGAAATACACTATTACGCTACAAACCCTCATTGATTTAGGCACCTATTAAATTATAAGACATCTATTAAATTATGGTGCCTAAGTTTTTATTGCAATTAATATTATTGTAAGTATTGTGCATTTCAATTTATTGTATTCAAATAGAAATAATGTCGAAACTGCAATGAACCTAGCATACTTAAGAATGTGTTTTTTGACCCTAATCCGAGAAACAAATAAAACAAAAATTAAAAAAAACGCCAATGAAAAAAAAAACAAATAAATATTTTTTATTTTTATTTATTTATAAGTACAGATATAATTACTCGTATACAGTGCGTCCATAAAGTAACGCATAAATTCATTATTAACTAAATAAACAACAATATTAAAAATTACCAAAACAGGTCGATTTTTATTTTAATTTATGATTTTTTGGCATATATATCATACTAGTGACGTCATCTTTCTGGACGTGATGACGTAATTGATGTTTTTTTCAGTAAGAATAGGGATCGTGTGATAGCCCATTTGACAGGAAATTCAATGCTCTATTCAATAATATAAACATTAACATAATTATTTATACCCTGTATTCAAAAACAATTTTTTAAATTAAATTGATTGACACAAAAAGAAGACTTTGTGTAGTTTATTTAATTCAAAATACATTTTGCTGCTGTCAGAAAACAGAAATAAAATATTTATTTCAAATATAAACATTACTTTTTGCTTAAATTTAATGTTTAAGCTGCCACCCACCTGCCTCTTGACAGTTTGAACATTTAATTTAAGAGAAAGGCAATGTTTATTTGCCAAATAAAAAAATTTATTTCTGTTTTATAGCAGCAGTAAAATGTATTTTTAATTAAATAAATTACGAACATTTGTCTTTTTGTGTCAATTATTTAATATAAAAAAATTGGAAACCCTGTATAAATAATTATGTTAATGTTTATATTATTGAATAGAGGATTAAATTTCCTTTAAAATGAGCTAACATACGACCCCTATTCTCATTTAAAAAATCATCGATTACGTCATCACGTTCAGACGGATTACGTCACTAGTATGATATATATGCCAAATATCATAAATTAAAATCAAAAGTCGACCTGTTTCGGTAATTTCTAATAATGTTGTTTATTTAGTTACTAATGAATTTATGCGGTACTTTATGGGCGCACTGTATACGAGTAATTATATCTGTACCTATAAATAAATAAAAATAAAAAATATTTATTTTTTTTTATTCAATGACTTTTTTATAATTTTTGTTTATTTGTTTCTCTGGTTAGGGTCAAAAAACACATTCTTAAATATGCTAGGTTTATTGCAGTTTAGACATTTCTATTAAAAATTTCGACATTTCTGACAAGTCTGGCTAATTGGCTCTGCCAAAGACATTTTTCAGAAAAGAAAAGACATTTCTATTCCTGTTTTTCAAGCAATAAATTGAAATATGAATATACAATACTTACAATAATATTAATTGCAATATAAACTAGACACCAAAATTTATAGAAGTCCAATAATTTAATAGGTGCCGAAATCAATGAGGGTTTGTAGCGTAATAGTGTATTTCAAAGGATAATCGATTTCGGCACTCTGCCGTAGTATAGCAGCATTTTAAATATGCATCCGAGTCAGCCGGAGAATATGGTAAAAATTATTAAAATACAGTATACTTACAGAAAAACTCCATTACAATTCAAAAACATGAAAAATATGCACAGTACATCTAAATTACCTATAGTTGTATACAGTATTGTTAATTTTTTGTTAAAAAACTAAGTCAAACTGAAAAAATGTTTGTTTTGTCTGATGAAAATCGGTCCGGGTTAGCCGGACTTCCGGGTTAACTGAGGCCTACTTATCGGGGTTCCACTGTATTTATTGCTTATTAAATTATGGGGGACGTCACGAGGGGGTTTGGGGGTTATAACCCCCTTATTGGGATGAACTTTAAGCTCTATACGCTTAACATCATACCCCTAGAAACTCTTCAGTAGTTGTAACCCAGCCCCCCCCCCCACGGCCTTAGGATCATCCTGGTTACGCCGTTGCTACAGTCAATATTAACAAAGCTATTCAAATTGTTTTTTTTTGTTAAGCCAAAAATGACTACATTAGTAAAATGTTTTCGGAATGATCGAAATGACTTTTTATTGATTTTTTAAACCCTTTGAAAATATAAGTGTTCTTCTTTCATGTGGTTTCCACCGAATTGCTGTATCATTATTATTTTCTGAACAATAAATAACATTGCAAAAAAAGCCCTTTGAGATATACAAATTGAATAAAGTTTAAACTAATTGACCAATCGTCTTGAAATTTTTTGGGGATGATACTTACTGGTTGTCTCAACTTTTCATGTAATAACAAAATCTAAAGTTCATTTTCGCAAAAGCTATGATGACAATTTTTTTATTTTCGAAATTTTAGTCTCATTTTGCAATTAGCAAGGCTAATAATAAAAGAACATATAGTCGGACCAAAAGTCAAAAACTGTAGTTTTAAACCTTTGCTCATCTACTTAAAGATGAATACTTTAAGTAAGATATTTAATTACCCTATTTTGACCTGTAGCGATTTAAATAAAAAACTGCCATTTTGACCCTTATTTGTTAATAACTAAATATCTGGTTGCTAAAGTGTCATTGTTGTCATTTGCAACCTGGTTGCTAAAGTGTCCCGACAAAAACCTTATTTCTCTCTACTAAAAGCCTTGTCTATGGTGTTGTTTCATGTTAGCTGAGGTCTGCCCCTTTCGATTTTTATATATACTTTATTTCGCCAAACGAATTTCATCCAAAACAGGGTGTCAGACAGGGATGTATACTATCTTCACAATTATTCAATATATTATGGAGAGCATATTATGAGAAGAGCACTTGAAGGATGGGAAAAAGGCATCTCAATAAATGTTCATAAAATAAACAACCTACGTTTCGCAGCTGACACAGCCCTTCTTGCAAATAGTTAAGCACAGCTGATTGATCTTATACGACTGGTTGAAAACGAAAGTCAAATATTTGGTCTGCAATTAAACATATCAAAGACAAAGATCATGATAGTGGATAGACTACATAACAATCATCCACACATAACCACAATTGATCGGTTTGAGGTTGTGAGCCCATACTTATATCTGGGATCATTAATCACAAACACAGGGTCACTACAGGAAGAAATAAAACGTAGATGTGATCTAGCAAAAGTCGCCACAGCAAAAATGACCACAATATGGACGGACTGTCAAATTTCAAGAGCGTTAAAGATAAGGTTGATCAACTGCTTAATATTCCCAATACTGACCTACGGATGTGAATCTTGGACTCTGAGAAATTCGGAAAGAAGAAAGATAGACGCCACTGATATGTTCTGTTGGAGACGAATGCTACGAATTCCTTGGACCGACCATAGAACAAATAATTCAATTTTAAGGGAGCTCAAAGGTAGCCAACGACTCTCCAGTAAAGTACATATCCAACAATTAAAATAAATTGGACATGTTATGAGAGCAAACACAGAAAACATGGAAAGACTCATTATAAAAGGAAAGGTGGAAGGCCGAAGATCACGAGGAAGATCGCCAAAAAGATGGATCGATCAAATTACGGGAATATGCAAAAGACCTATGCATGAGTTAAAAGAAATGACCAGAGACAGAGATCTTTGGAGACGGACAATACACGACATCACGTCGACCACCACACTCCCTCCGGGGGGTCACGATTGAAGAGAGAGATTTCGCCTGTATAATTTGTCCTTGATTGCTATGTTAGGTTAGCTGGTATCTCTATGTTTGTAATTACTTTGTATAGTTCCTTGGCACGGTATCGTATGCCTTTTTTACCGTGGTGCGCTGAACTAAAAATTCACTTAAGTGTTCATTGTAATATTTTCCTTTAATTATGTCCCGACCAGTTAGAAATTTATTTTGGAATTAAAAATTATTAAAAGCAAAAGCTCTACATACGGTTTGGACTCGTCGTACAAAATATATGTAACTTTATAAAAACGGAAAGTCCATCTAATGGGTAATTCTGCCATGAAAGGCTTGCAAATTGCTCGCTGCTGTTCAATTTTTCAAGAATGAATCTCGTGAATAGGAATCATAAATACGGGTATTTGCACAAAATTACTTTTCGTGCAGAGTTTTAAAAGTATTTAAATTCAGTTTTTTACCTTTTATCTTTAAAATATCTCTAACAGAGTATATACATTTTTGAAAAAAGTGGAGCTTCAAAATATGATTAACTGAAAATAATTATTTATTTACTGATTTTTATATAGAGGGATAACGTTAATGTCGCACAGAATGAAAATTTGCGGGAGAACTGTAAAGGCTCGTTTTCACACTACGTCTTAGTTTACGTTTTGTGTGTCATGCAAAACGTACGACAAAACGTACGTTTTTTCAATAAGCAGATTTAATTTTTTCGATTCGACAAGACGTACGTTTTGCTGTTTCCACGCTACGTCTTATTGTACGTTTTGTGTGTCGAGAAGACGTACGTTTTGCTGTTTACACGCCACATTATACACTGGACAAAACGTATGTTTTGTCGTACGTTTTGTCGTACGTTTTGCATGTCACACAAAACGTACAATAAGACGTAGCGTGAAAACGACCCTTTTAAGCAAGGTTAAAGGTTTCTACATATTATCATGTACTCATCGTTTCCGGCATGGAGCCGTAGTCTACGAAAAACCTGATTTCATAAAGAAGTGTCTGATACGATACGTTCCGAACAGTGTTGTTCATATTTAAATCCAATAAAATCAATACTTTTGGAAACTAAACGCTACGTGCCGGAAACGATGCGTGCATGATAATATGTAGAAACTTTAAGGAGGGAGATATCGATAGCAGAAGAACAGTTTATGTAAGTTTATACCAGGAAGGAGGACAACATATTATTGTGCCTCGTTTGTTTTAAGACAGTAGGTTTTCAATATTTTTTAAAATTTTTTGGGCAACTTATAATATTATTACTGATGAAAGAAATTTTCTTTAAGGGGATGGGTACGTATTTTCGGCTGCAATTCTATTCAAATGGGGATTCATTTTTTTCGAATCCTGAGAAAACTAATAAGTATTTTAAAAAAAATTAAACGCACAATGAAAGATTACGTTTTTACTGAGTGCCGAAAGTCCCTGAAATAGCTATTTGTATAACAAGGCAGGAAAGTGCTACTTTTTTCCCGAGAATGAAGTTTACTGCCCGACGCTTAGCGGATAGCAGTAATCATTCGAGGAAGGAAAAGGCACTTTACTCCCATTTTACACATATGATTTTTCCACCTTCCTCAAATATCAAGTAATTTTTGCATTTTTTAATAATTGATTTATGTGACTAACTGACAAAATTTATTAGAGCAATAAAACTAACAAGTAGCTACAGTATAACTGTCAACTGTCAAACATAAGTCAAATTATTAATGTAAACATTGTTAAATCAAAATAAAAATTTACTGTTTTTACCATTCTGCAAAATACAGGGTGCTCTATAAATAAAGGTTAAAATGTATAGATACTTACGTAGTAGCTAATAGAATATTGTATAGGGCGTAAATAACTTATTTCATCAATGACATACCATGACGTCACTTTTACTTTTCCTCCCTAGGGAGGTAAAGTACTTTCCCTCACTAGGGAGGAAAAGTACGACTTTGCTCCCTACAATCAGCTCAGGAAAAGTATACAATCGGTAGAGGTAGGTGGAAAACTTCTTTAATGTTTATTTTAGTAAATTACAGGGGTGAAAAACTAAGAGAAAATGTAGTGTGATTTTTAATTTTAAATATCTCATTCAAAAGAAACTTTTTATTTAATCTAAGGGACTTTTCGGCCCTCGATAATAATTTAGTTCTTCATTCTGCGTTTAAATTTTTTAAAAATATTTATTAGTTTTTTCATGATTCGAAAAATTTTGGTGATATTTTCCAAATCGAACATTCGCTATCTTTGTCATACAACGCTCTGAGTCAAATAGAATATAATGACAAGACCGTGACAGTTTTAAATATTTGACATGGCATCGGGAATATTTTGAATTATTGATTAAATAATATTAATAGTGTATTTGATAAATAATTGATTTAAGACGTGAACTTAATAAAAAGCTATTTATTTTTTATTGCCAATTAAACACAAACAAACACATTTATGGAAGATCCAAGCAGAGAATATATCAGGTGATCCAAGTATTTTGTTGGTAAAGATGTTCAAAATTGTAAGCGTTCCGTAGTAACAATATATTATTAAAAAATCACATTCACACTTTTCCTCTTTTCTCGATTGAGTATTAGTTTTTGTTGTACATATAAATTATTACAATCACTGAATACATAGTTAGCGAAAAATCATCACATTTATTAACTGAATTAATAATTTGCAATTATACAAAAAATAACAGATATCCAATAACATTCAAAAGCCATCTATTTAAAGTTAATGAAGACATTGTCAAGAAGAATGATATTCTAGTAATGTTTACATATTCATGCCAGTGTGAATTTTACTACAAGTAATTTGCCGTGAAAAGACAGAAAAAGTAGGGATAGCCGTAAAATATTTGCGAATTATGTACCGATGGCTTTAACAGGATTGTGTTTTGTACATAAAATTTGCTATTTCAGTGGCCGATGGTATGTTAGTGATAAGCCCTTGAAGAAACGTCAACCTCACTACCCAAAATCATCATCAATTGCCCAAAAAATATAAAAAGTATCGAAAACCTCCACTTTTCACCCTCCGTAACTCTGGAACCGTTGATTTTATAACAATTATGTATGGGACATTTTTTGTTTTAAATTTTATGTAGAACAATTTTTGTATAAAACATTGTTTACGGTAAAGCATAGTTTTTGAAATATTGACGGAAAATGTAAAAAAACTACTAATTTACCGATTTCTCCCCCATCTCACCCCCAAACCGGAAGCTCAAAATGGTGTAACTGTTTACTGAACAATATGTGGACCATATAGAACAATTAGTTGTTGGAGGAAAACTAACTTACTTTGGATGTCTGGGTTAGGCTTTTTTTGGACCAATTATACATTACCTCCGTAACAACCGTTCATTTTAGAAAGATTATGCATGGGCCTTGTATAGAAGGTTTTTTACATCGCATAGTTTTTTAGAAATATTGATGAAAAATACGAATTTACTGATTTCTCCCCCCCCCCCCCAACCCGACGCTCAAAAATGGTGTGACTTTTTGCTGAACATTATGTGGACCATATGGAACAATTTGGTTTTGGAGGATAACTTTCACTTAGGATGTCTGGGTTATGCCATCTTTTGGATCAATTGTAATTATGCTGCCTGCCCACTGTCCATGTGCTATTCCTTTTGATACATCACCTGTTTGGATTCACTTGCATACTATAATTTCGAATACAAGGTATATGTATTTACCAAAAAGTTCTACTTCGTTATTCTAACACAGTGACTAATAAACCAACTATAAAGTTATACTGAGAATAAGTCAGGTAGGTATATGCAAAATCACTACCAATAAGCATGAAATAAAATCTCACACAATATTCTTCATAATATGCATAAATTAACATAATATTTATATTGCATATATCAGTAAAATAAATCAATTTGTTTACTTTTTCTTCACTTTCCCATTTAATGCAACGTTCTTTTATTTGAAGCCATTTTATTAAATACTTAAACTCAACATATTATACAGGGTGACGAAAATATATGGAAACACAGTAATTTCTCAAAAACCGCTAAAACGATTTTTATAAATTTTGTAGGGTGAGGGTCTTTTAATGCAGCCGATATTATAGTGGTAATTCCATTGTTGCCAAATTTTTCGTGTTTCTGTAAATCTAATGAACTTTGTTATTTTAAATAGAACACCCTGTATATTTTTTACGTTTTGAAGTCCTTAAGAAATACGGATTATTTTTCATGTTATATTCCCTATACCTATATGCCGTAATTTCGGAGTAATTGTTATAATAAAACTACTTACATTAAAAAAAAAATAAATAAAATATAAAAATTAATTTGTTTTTCCCAGGTAGACATTATTTTTAGGTTTTTTGGATCATTGGGAACAAAAAACGTCTTCTGTAATTTTCTTGTAAAGTTAATTGTTTCCGAGTTATAAACAATTTAAAATTTGAAAAAAAGAAAAATGACGATTTTCAAGGTTCAAAAACACAAGAAAAAAAATAATTTTTGAAATTACGAGATACCTTACTTTAAGTTCAAACTTTCTTCTATCAGGCACGAATTTTTGGCACGTTTTATTCCATAACGTTGTTTTTTTAATTGTTAATGAAGCCCATATGAGAGGACGGGCGATCGGGCTGCATTAACAACTAAACAAACAATGTTTTAAAATGAAATAAGACCAAATCACTTATCGGTATCCGATACAATAAGGTTTGTTCCTAAATTTAGACTTCGAAGTTTTAAAAATAATATTTTTTACTTGTGTTTTTGAACCTAGAGAATCGTCATTTTTCGATTTTTTTTTTCAGTTTTAAATTGTTTGTAACTCGGAAACGATTAACATTAAGGGAAGATTCCGAACAAGACCGCAAACCGCAAACTACAAACCGCAGACCGCAGCGACAGACCCACTGGTTTATATGGTTTCTTATGAGCTGTATGTCGAGTAGAGCGGCACTGTCGCCGTCGCACGCAGAACGTCGCCACCGCAGACCGCAGTACTGCACCAGAACCAGTAGTGTCGCCGACCGCACAGCGACAACAGGTATTTTTGATGTTTCCAAATTGGCTGAAAAGTGAAAAGAATTGAATTTCTTTTGAAAATGAATATTTAAGATGAAGAAGAAGAGCAATTAATTAATTTTGTAGCAAAATATTCAGTTATTTACGACGCAAGCTTCCTTCAAATTATCTATTTTTAAATAGAGACCTAGTTGACTTCCTTTTTCTTTTATAATGCAAAAGTAAAAGATCGTCGTCATCTTCTTCTTCCATCAAAAGACATAACATTAATTCATCGTTGTTCATTGCATCTGACATCCTACTTATACGACTTTTAATATTATACTATTATAAATTCCCATCGTGCAATGCTGTTGTCGCTATTATGTAGATGCAGTGCAGTTCTGCTCGGAATTGATCTGATCGCAGACGACACTGTCGCTGTAGTCCGCGGTTTGCGGTCTGCAGTGTGCAGCCACTTTCGGAATCGTACCTTTAGAAGAAAATTATGAAAGACCTTTTTTGATCCTGTTTCCAATGATCCAAAGGACCTAAAATAATGTCTACTCAGGCCGAAAAAATGAATTTTTATAATTTGTTTAAATTTTTTTCTATAAATGTAGTAATAACTCCGAAACTACGGCAATTAGGTATAGGGAATAAAACATAAAAAATAATAAGTATTTCTTAAGGACTTCAAAACGTAAAAAATATGCAGGGTATTCTATTTAGAATAAGAAAGTTCATAGATTCATAGTTTATAATTCATAGATTTCCAGAAAACCGGAAAATTTGACAACAATATAATTACCATTATAATATCGGTCGCATTAAAAGACCCTTACCCACCAAAATCTATAAATATCGTTTTAGCGGTTTCCGAGAAATTATCGTGTTTCCATACTTTCTTGCTACCCTGTATGTTCAAGATAAGAAATATCGATTTTTTAAAATATAGCAGAAAATCGAGAGGCTATCGCCCATCAAAAACTTAAGAAATAAAATTATTTATATATAAAATTTTATGTTGAAAATCTACATTTTTTTGAGTTTATAGAGTTTATACGATTCATAAAGGGAACTGCGGGAGGCTGCAGTTCATTAATAAGTAATGGCTGATAATGACGGCATTTGGTTTGTCAGTTGTAGTGAAAATTGAAAATTGACATATTTCACCCAATACATCGTTGTTTTATGTATTTGTGCAGAAGATTGAGACGTTGCCAAACTTTTATTTTGGAATAAAGTGGGAATACTTATAAGTAACTTATACCGAGTTTATTGGTAAAAAATTATTTTCTTATTATACAGGGTGTCCCGAAAAGATTGGTCATAAATTATACCACATATTCTACGGTCAAAAGTAGTTCGATTGAACCTAACTTACCTTAGTACAAATGTGCTCATAAAAAAAGTTACAGCCCTTTGAAATTACAAAATGAAAATCGATTTTTTTCAATATATCGAAAACTATTAGAGATTTTTTATTGAAAATTGACATGTATCATTCTCATGGCTGTAACATCTTAAAACAAAATTATAGTGAAATTTGTCCACCCCATAAAAATTTTATGGGGGTTTTGTTCCCTTAAACCCCCCCTTACTTTTTTATACGTTCCAATTAATTCATTATTGTGGTATCATTAGTTAAACACAACGTTTTTAAAACTTTTTTGCCTCTTAGTATTTTTTCAATAAGCAAGTTTTTATCGAGATGCGGCTTCTTTTTTAATATATTTACATAAAAATTTTATGGGGGTTTTGTTCTTTTAAACCCCCAAATGTTTGTGTACGTTCCAATTAAAATATTACTGCGGTACCATTAGTTAACCACAGTGTTTTTAAAACTTTTTTGCCTCTTTGTATTTTTACGAAAAGGCACCTTTTATCGAGATGTGACTTCTTTTTTAATATGGTTCAAAATATCCCTAAAAATATAAATCATAAATAAATGTTCATATTATTACCAAGTCTCTATAATCGTACTTAACCATATACAAATATATGGTGGATTCGACAAATATTCAAAATAGCTCGATAAAAACTAGCTTATCAAAAAAGTACTAAGAGGCAAAATAGTTTTAAAAATATTTTGTTTAACTAATGGTGTCACAATAATAATTTAATTGGAACGTACACAAAAGTTTGGGGGGGTTTAAAGGAACAAAACCCCCTTAAAAATTTTAAGGGGTGCACAAATTTCACTTTAATTTTTTTTTAAGATGTTGCTGCCATAAGAATGCCACATGTCCATTTTCAATGAAAAATCTCGAAGCGTTTTCGTTATATGAAAAAAAAATCGATTTTCATTTTGTAACTTCAAAGGGCTGTAACTTTTTTTGTGTGCACTATTGTATATAAGTAAGTGAGGTTCAATCAACATATTTTTGACCCCTGAATCTGTGGTATAATTTATGACCATTATTTTCGGGACACCCTGTATATCCTTATACTTAAGATATTCTAGATATAAAAACGGAATATTCTTAGAATACGAGTGTTTTATTAGTAAGGCTGTAAATGTTTAAGTTACTAGGACAAATTAAAAATTCAGAATTAAGAATCTACTTCATGTTTCTCAATTTTTAAAATGGGCACGAGATATATTTTATTTAGGAGAAAATCTGTAAAGGACACTGAATAATCAATATTCTCGGTGAGTTTCTGAAAAATATGAAACAGAGTAATAACTAGTAGTAGCAGATACTACGAGATTATAGATTTCCGGATTGGACGTCAAACGTCAGAAAACGTCAAACAACTATAAAATCTAATTCCCATGACAATCAATTATGGTTTAATCTCTCATAAAATAATATTCAACTCTAACTACCTACTCTACAGCAACTTATTAAGGAGTCAAAAAGGTAAATCTATAAATTTATTAAATTGGTCCATATGGGTATTAGCCGGGATTAGTTTTAAGTATGGACGGTCATTCGGCAGTACAATTGCTTTGTTTAATAGTATTAACAGGATTATATATTGTTGATTTTAATAGGATCACTTCCCGGACATAAATGAATGAATGTATGGAGAATATTGGATTACATCCAGTTCTACGGTAACGTATGTTGATGTAGAAATGACTTACACATACTATGTTTATTAGTAGATATGAGAGATTACCAATATAATAATTATACAGGGTGTCTCAAAAGTAGCGGGAAGGTCGAATATTTTGCGACATAAACATCCGATCAAAAAACTGAAAAATAAGTTTTCAATATTTTTAAAAAATCTATCGAATGATACCAAACACCTGGATTCAATTCAAATCACCTCATTCCACCCCTGGAGGTGGGGTGAGGGACTTTAAAATCTTATTTAGGAATCCCCATTTTTTTATTGCAAATTTGGATTTTCTATGTAAAAATAAGTAATTTTGATTCGAGACAATTTTTCGAAATGTGGATAAATGACGCTATATTCGGAAAAAACGGATTATCTTGATACACTACGTAAATTATAGGAACAGTCTAGTATCTCGAGAAATACACTTCCAAATGAAAAAAACAAAAAATATGTTTTTAATATTTTTCAAAAACCTATCGAATAACACTAAACACGAGCCCCCACTCTACGCCATAGAGGTGGGGTGGGGGTAACTTTAAAATCTTAAATAGGAACCTTCGCTTTTTATTGCACATTTGGATTCCTCATGGAAAAATAATTAGGTAATATTTATTCGAGATTTTTTAGAATTGTTGATAGATGGAGCTGTAATTGGAAAAATACGATTTATTAGAGCCATGTATCAACAAATCTAAAAAATGACTCGAATAATAATTGTAACTTAGTTTTTTATGAGATATTTAAATCTACAATAAAAAATGGGAGTTCATATTTAAGATTTTAAAGTTACCCCCACCCCACGTCAATGGGGATCGTGAAGGGATCGTGTTTAGAGTTTCGATTGATTTTGAAAAATATTAAAAAGGCGTTTTTTGTTTTTTATTTGGAAGTATATTTCTCGAGATATTAGACCGTTTCTATAATTTACCTAGGGCTATCATGATAAATAGTTTTTTCCGATTATAGAGCCACCTATTCGCAATTCGAAAAAATGTCTAGAAAAAAGTTACTTATTTTTGCGTAAGCAATCCTAATCTGCAATAAAAATTGTGGGTTCATATTTAAGATTTTAAAGTTACCCCCACCACACCTCCAGGGTGTGGAGGGATGTTGTGTTTGATGTCATTCGATAGATTTTTGAAAAAAATTGAAAACGTATTTTCCAGTTTTTTGATCTGATGTATATTTCGCGATATATTCGACCGCCCCACTACTTTTGGGACATATTAATTTATACAGCTTGTCTACTTAAGTTAGACACTTAGGAAATTTTTTATTAATAATTTTACGAAAAAAATGATATATACCTACCTACTTCATAAAAAAGTTTGCAGGGTCTAAAACGTAATATGCAACCGTTATATTTACATTAAGCGTGAGACTAGCAACTTCACCATCATTCCTCATGCTACTTGAAACACCGCAAGGTGCCCTTTGCTCCACTTGGATACGAATGATTATATATGATTTATATTATATAAAATTTTATTCTATTATACCAGCTATGTCAAAAAACTATGAATTTCACTCAAGAGTAAAGTACCTACTTTTATTTTTCTCAATATTGAAAATGGGTAGTATAAAAATTTGTTTGTAATAATTAAAAACTACGTTTTTATGCAATTGCATCCTTCTACTCGCAAAAATTGAAAATTTTTCTCAAATTAAGATCCCGATATTCGTGTTCAGCGATCTCAAAAATCCCAAGATAATAAATTTCAACTATTTACAAAGCGAATTTTCAAAAAATTCCCGGAGACGACGTACATGCTGGGCACCAGGTATCTTGTACAGCACCGCCGTAGCAATATTCGTATTCAGCGACCTCAAAAACCTCGGAATAACAAGTTACAATGATTTGCATAATAAATTTCCATAAAACTACAGGAGACGACGTGAATATCAGAATAACGGGCACCAAGTACCTCTTACAGTTTCGCCGACCCGATGTTCGTATCCAGCGACCTCAAAAACCTACCGTGAATGAACATTAAACTCATTTCAATAATTAGTTTACGAGTTGTAAATTTTTATTTTTTGAACACTTTGAGGTGCACTTTGGAAAATGCATTTTCCGCCTACAACAATGCAATTTGCATTTGTTCCTCATGCCAATAGGTCAACTGTATGGTAGTCCGGGGGTTGTTACCTCCGATGATGGGGTTAATTTGTTAAAACACGATTTACCAGAATATATTTATTTAGAACACTAAATACGACAGTAACTAGTTGGTGGACAACGTCTCTGATCTAACCACGTCGATGTCTGAATAATGAATAGTCTCTTCTTTACTTTCTCCGTATCTATAAATAAATCGTAATTGGTTTGTTATGATTGACTACACCCGAATATGACCGTGAATTCCTAATAGTACCATAATTGCTGACTTCGGTGTTTTCAAAACGGGTGGCCTACATTGCAAAACCAATGTCACCCATTTACGTAATGCAAACAATACATGTAAATAATATTTGTTTAAGACTTTTTAAAAATTAAATCGATATGTATTACTCTTATTTTTTGGATCTTGATATAAATCATGTACAACTGTTTTCCTGAAGATCTCCCGAATCGAATGCAAAAGGTTTCTTAACGATCCGTCTTAATTTAAAAAAGTTGAGGTTTAGGCTATTTCACTGCTTTATATCCTCGCTATATCAGTTAATTGTAATAAACCAACCAATAGTTTTGGTTAACTTTGTAGGAATAAATATTTCAACAATTGCATCGTTGCAAAGCTGAATAGGAAATCTTTCAAATAACATACCCCGTGACCTCGGTTTGTATTTAAAAAAATCTCCAATTACGTCATTACGCCAACACTGATTATGTAATGGAAAACACATATCGGCCCTCCGCTCAAACAGTGTCATAAGTCAAAAAAGCAAAGTAACGAGAAAACGACGAAACTTTTTGCTATTACTTTGCCGGGTTTAATTCAAAAACTATTAAAATTAGAACAATAACTACACACACCCAAACTTATATGGAATCATCTGATATTTCTTACTATTCCGTGCGAATTTAAAAAAACGAAGACATCAAGTCAAACAATATTTATTTTAAAGAAATTTAATAACAAATACATAACAATTAAATAAAACAATAACGTATTTTACAAACAAATTGAAAGTAGTTGTTTTAAAGTCAATAGCATACAAAATTTCAATGTCAAACGAATAATGTTTAACTTGTTTTTATTTCTTTTTCTTGTATTTTGTGGTAGTCAGTGTTATCACCTCTAGTCCTTATGCAAGCTTCAGTTTGCGTGAGCACGCTCCTAATCAAATTATCAACATATTGTTGTGGTAGGTTGCTCCGTCCTTTAAAAGCAGCTTGTACTAGCCGTGCGATGTTTTGTGGATTATCCCGGAGAGGATTATCCCGGATTTTTCTTTTAAGCATATCCCACAAATACTCTATATGATTAAGCTCGGGTGAGCAAGCAGGCCACTCCAAACAAGGGATACCTTATGCTTCAGTGATGTCTGTAGTCACTCTAATGGTATGTAGAGGTCCATTATCATACAATAACATTAAATTTTCTCCGGTTTCACCTCTCCAGAGCCTGACTACAGGTTATCAACATACCTGTGAGCAGTTAAAGTTGATTTGATGAAAATAAAAGAGTTCTTTTACGGATCACAATTCCTCTCCAGAACATTACACTTCATCCTGTATATTTGTGAACAGATCTGACAGTTTTCGTTCTTGCTTGTCTTCCTCGACCTCTAAGTACACGATTTGGTGGGTCATCTCATTTTCCGTCTGATTACAGTAAATCCTGACTGTTTTTGAAAATAGCACATTTTGTCAATTCTCAATATTCCAGTTTTGGTGGTGAAGCCACCAATTTAGGCGATCAATCTTGTGCTTCCTGCATAACTCGGGAACCCATAACTGTCTCCTGCTGTATACTTCTTGGTAAAAACTATCCTTCTTATCGTTTCAACTGAAACAGTTACACCTGTAGCTTCCAAAAGCTGCCTTTGGAGCTGCAGGTGAGAAATGATTGGATGTCTTCCAGCTGATTAGACAATTAAACGCTCGTGGAGAGCCGTTATTACCTTTGGCTACTTTACCTTGCTTTATTTTTGAGCTTTCCTAGTTCCTGTTACCTAGCATATTTTTTTGGACAGAACGCCCTTTATTACGCCTAGCTCTGCAGCTATGTACATCAGAGAACAATACTTTCTCCACAATGCCAATAATCTTTCCTCGTTTTAAGTTCTATAACCCTACATCAGGCATACTTTCGTTTTTGGACGCATAAGTTAGTTTATTTATTTTCGTTCAACTTGCAACTCAAGCAAATAATCTATACCGTACCGATCTATACCGTACTATCCGATTGTCTTATATAATTGTTTATTTTCAATAAAAACCTTTAATCTTCGCAACAATAACAAGTTTTTTCAAAAGAAATAAATATTATAAAAATGTGTACCATTTTTATTCGGTTGCAATGCGAAGGCAAACCAATCTTACTTTTTAATTAGAATACGGAGTGCAGTCCAGTTCCTTTAACCGCGATTTTCTGCTCTTATTGGAGCTTCATCAGAAGAAACGTAGGCACTGTTCTCCATACTCCAACTAAATTGCATCGAGAGGTTTTCCCACACATCGCAACCAAAGTGATGATAATAGGTGGCAAGCGCCATCTGGCAATTGAAAGACGAAGCAAGTTTTCAATCCTAATAGTAAATTAATAATATTGAAAAATATTAAAAATCACTAAAAGATTTTTAAATTGAAAACTTATTGGTACATTTTCATGGTAGCACCTCCAAGACTTCTATAATTTGCAAGTCATATGGATGCTGCAGTGAAGACGAAAGGGAAGGAATTCTACACCTTGCAATTCACATCCCCCGTCTGCAGCCGGCAAAGTTCCAACTGAAAAATGCACCTGGTTACTCTACGGAGTAATACGAAAATAAAATAAAAATGTGTACCATTTTTATTCGGTTGCAATGCGAAGGCAAACCAATCTTACTTTTTAATTAGAATACGGAGTGCAGTCCAGTTCCTTTAACCGCGATTTTCTGCTCTTATTGGAGCTTCATCAGAAGAAACGTAGGCACTGTTCTCCATACTCCAACTAAATTGCATCGAGAGGTTTTCCCACACATCGCAACCAAAGTGATGATAAGTGGTGGCAAGCGCCATCTGGCAATTGAAAGACGAAGCAAGTTTTCAATCCTAATAGTAAATTAATAATATTGAAAAATATTAAAAATCACTAAAAGATTTTTAAATTGAAAACTTATTGGTACATTTTCATGGTAACACCTCCAAGACTTCTATAATTTGCAAGTCATATGGATGCTGCAGTGAAGACGAAAGGGAAGGAATTCTACACCTTGCAATTCACATCCCCCGTCTGCAGCCGGCAAAGTTCCAACTGAAAAATGCACCTGGCTACTCTACGGAGTAATACGAAAATAAAATAAAAATGTGTACCATTTTTATTCGGTTGCAATGCGAAGGCATTTATAGACAAAATAAATATTACTTTGAAATACATGGTGATTCCATATAAGTTTGGGTGTGTGTATTTTAGTAAATTACATAAAGGTAAAGCTCCACAAAATAACGTACCTATTAAGTGTATTAGAAATTTTAAAATTAATATTATTTATTAAAAGTTGTTTTAGCAGGAAAGAATTTAATATCATTATTATTATATATGGTTCACAAAGTTATATTTTTAAAGATCTAACTTTAAATATAAGTAACAAAATTAACCAAAAAATACTGCAAAAAGAAAATTAAATTAAAAGGGGTAGTTCCCTGGGTTGGCTCTATACCATATAGTTAAAAAACTCTAATATGAAGTAAAACCACTTCTATGTAATAGGTATATTTAATAAAGTTTTAAAAATCCCAATGGATTGAATAAAATAGGTTCATTCTGAACGTTTTCAGACCTATCAGTCCATCATCAGTGAATTCATATATAGGTACTTGCTAACTAGCCGTAGAACCAAACAAAGGTTGTACTTTTAATTCAATCTACATTATATTATTGTAAAATTGGAACTCTAGAGTTTCACCATGTTCCCGGAGGTAGTCTTTCAACATCGGCGTTTAGCCTTTACAATTTCCAACAAAGTACAACCTTTGTTTGGTTCTGGGGCTAGTTAGCAAGTATAAATGAATTCACTGATGATAGACTGATAGGCTCGAAAACGTTCTGAATGAACCTATTTTATTTATTCCCTTGGAATTTTTAAAATTTTATTAAATGTACCTATTACATAGAAGTGTTTTACTTCATGTTAGAGTTTTTTAAAAATAAATTTGTCACTTTTCTTGAGCATATTCGCAGATTGTTTTAAATAAAGCATACACATATACTGTCTTAACTCGACAAACGCCGCTTTATACAGATCTTAAATGGACAACTGCATTGCGCAAGCCAATATGTGACACTGTTTATGTTTGGTGTATCGTTGATTTTGGTTAACCCTTATTAATATAATGACGCTAGTGGTATCTAACGACAAAAACTTGAACCATAGACGTAACACTTTTTGAGATAGGATTTTGTACTTTTATTAAACTGTTGGTGCAATAGAACCGATTTCATTGTTTTTTTTAGTTGTGACACTGTTCGAGCGGAGGTAAGATATATAACAAGTGAACTCGTCTGTTTCTGAAACAATGAATTTATTCCATACTTTTGCATCATACTGGTATATTATATTGATACTTGATACAAATTAACATTCTAAAATTTATATGAAAATGAACACTGTAAATTTATGATATGGAATTAGTGTTGACCAAAATCGGTCTTGATCTTGCAGTCTTGGTCTCGTTCTTGCGTTTTCGCAAGACCAAGACCAAGACCAAAACCGCCTAATTTTAGCAAGACCAAGACCAAGACTTACCGTGCAAGACTTGAGCAAGAACAAGACTAAGCCTGCGAGACTCTTGCGTCTTGCAGTTAGAACTGAGAACTGAGAAAACTGAACGTTTTAGGGAGCAATAAATTCGGCTATATTCTTAGATACTCTATGAGAAACAAAAATAAATTTTAACAAAAATTTTGAAAATTAATTAAATAATAAATTAAAAGAACACTCGACACATTTGACATGTACTCAGAGGTAATTTTTATAATGTAAAAATTAAATTTTTTAGTACATTCTTTCTCAGCAACCGACTTCTTTGCTCTGAAATTATTTGTCCTGGTTTTGAGAATAGCCATCTTTTAATCATATTCATATAACACAACATTCCTGGGTTGCGATGCCTACAGTAATATCGAATATCGTATCCAAAATTGTTAAAAATATGTCACCTTAGCACTTATATAAATTTACATAAATATTTTTTTTCCTTAATCCTAATCCCTAATCCTCATCATCATCATCATCGTCGTCATCATCAGCATCATCAAAAACGTCAACAAAGGAAGAGGATATAGAATGGGAAACAAAGAAATAAAAATACTCCGCTACGCAGACGACGCCATATTGATAGCCCAAGATGAAGAGAGTCTGCAAAGATTAGTCCACACATTTAACATAAGAGCAAAAGAATTCAATATGACAATTTGATCTCAGAAAACCAAAACAATAGTAATCAGTAAAGAACCAATCAGATGCAAAATAGAAATTGATGGTATCAGTATTGAACAAGTAATGGAAGTAAAATACCTTGGAATTACATTGTCAAGTTACAGAGACCTAGACAAAGAAGTGAGAAATCAAGTACAAAAAGCAAATAGATTGGCAAGATGCCTTAATAGCGCTATATGGCGAAACCGACATATTAAGACTAAGATGAAGTCAAGAATTTATAAAGCCAGTGCAAGACCAATAATGACATATGCATCAGAAACAAGACCCGATACAGCCACAACACAAAGACTACTGGAAACGGCAGATATGAGAGTACTGGGAAGAATTGCAGGAAATACACTGAGAGATCGAAAGAGGAGCGAAGATGTTAGAAAACAATGTAACGTACGGTGTATAAATGAATGGACACTAAATAGAAAAAAAGAATGGAACAGCCACATAAACGGAATGGGGGAGACACGTGTGGTCAAAATAGCACGAGATAAATCACCAATCGGTAGAAGAAGTATCGGCCGACCGCGCAAAAGATGCAGTGACAAACTTCCATAGAGGTATCAATCCGCCAATGAACAAGCAGAATTGCTTATAAAGAGGAAAAAGAGGAATAATTTTTTTCCTTATTAGTTTTCTAGGAATCTAAACACCAGATATCTTATCAGTATACATTATGATAGTAAGACTACAGTAAGATGTATTGTTTCTGCTGACTGTGTTCTGTGTTATGAGGGCACTTGGTTAAACAAAATTTGCCGAAACAGCGCGGCTATTATTTATAAGTATCATAACCAGACAAAAGTATAGAGATAATGCCGGATATCGGCAAACATAATACCGAAATATTATTTTAACGATATACACTTCTCCAAGAAATCAACACACCACCTTAAAAACGGATCATTTTTAATGCCTCAAATTTCCTAAACCTGTTATCCAATTTAAGTGATTTTTTTTTAATATTTCGTCTTATTCTTTATAAATATCGCGGTAATAATAGATATTGTTGCTAGACATGTCAATTATTGTCAGTGTATAGCGGGTGTACCAATCAAACTGTGTTTTTTCTCACTCTGTGGAATATTCTAGCATTATGCTAACTTATTATTCTAGCATGCAATAGCATACTGAAATTTAAGGCCCAAATATAGCCTCATATTTTCTTAACATTATGTTTTTTTATTCATTCACTTATATTGGATACTTAATAAAAAAGTTAGGTACTTTTTTAACTAGCCATGTTTTTCATCAATACAGAATATTTTTAAACAAGTATGGCAAACTTTAATGGGTAATTCTGCACGAAAAATAATGACAGTTTGCTTCATAAAAGTTTACTTTATAAATGCTTTGTTTACCAAATAGGGGGGTTAAAATTTTTCTTACAAACTGACGATTTATTTATTGCTCTAAAACCGGTTGAGATATCCAAATTAAATTTTGTGGGCTTTAAGAGGTAGTTTTAATTTTAGTTAGTTAGAACATAGGCAGGGATCACTTAGATCGTAGGTTCAAACCCCACTCGGTGTCATTTATATAGATATTTATTAATTTGGCTAGCCTTTACTATGGCTATGATATTCAAGCTTAAAATGAAACTCTCTGTTACGTTGTTTTAAGATATGCAATAGGCTAATGGGCAACTGCGAGACTTGCAAGACTCTTGCTGCAAGACCAAGACCAAGACCAAGACCGGGAGCGCAATACCAAGACCAAGACCAAGACCAGGTGTACTGGCGCAAGATCAAGACCAAGACTGTCTAAGTCTCGTCTTGGTCTTGCATTTGGGCAACACTATATGGAATGATATGATATTAGCAACCGCTACTGCAAACTTTTGTATAATATATGTTGTTTCAAAAATTTCACCATAAACCTTTCTATCTGCACTCACCGGCAAAAATTCCGCCACTAAAATTTTTTGATTAAGTTTGACAATTTGTGACTTTAGTATTGAGCAAGATTCTTGCATCAATTTGTAGGTAGATGTATTGATATCAATTGTGATTATTCCGGTAACAAAAAAAAAATTGTTTTTTGAATTATCCAAATATCTCTTTTCTTGAAAGAGCTGTACAGTTTTTTGTAAATAAAATCACTGACTGACTCATAAACATAAATATCTCAAATGGAGGTTGGATCAATAAGATTAGAATGGCCCGCGTGCTGCTCAGATCTCAATACTATTGAGCATTTATGGGATGAATTAAAAATAGCTATTCACCGTCATCCTGGGCCTCCAGAAAATTTGGTACAGTTGTTATGACACTGGTAGAGGAATATCGGGCTGTTCCCCAGGAAAGGATAAAACATCTCTATTCGATGCCAAACAGATTGCGAGCAGTCGTTGCTGCGAGAGGTGGACATATCCGCTATTAAATTGTTTTGGTTTTTTGTTACTTTTGTTTTGCGTTGTTGCTAATTTTAGTGCGTTTGATATTTTTAATGAAATAAACCATCAAAGCAGTGATTTTATTTACAGCTTTTAGAACAAAAGAGATATTAAGATAATTCAAAAAACAAAATCTTACGTATACCTCCGAGATAATATGAAAGAAGTATGAAACAAAATCAGCACTCCAATTTTTCCACAGAATTTTTTAAAATTAGGAGCAAATATGACGCTCCGATTCACCCCCGTATATTGCCATCTAAGCAAAAAAATTTTATTACCGGAATAATTAAAAACGATACCTACAAACTTATGAAACAATTTTGAAAATCGGAGCACAAATAATAAAGTTATAAATTTTGTGCCGGTGGGTGTATTTATAATCATCAAAATTTCATAAAAGCGAAGCAAATGTTTATAAGATGTATTCTCATTGTCCCAAAAATTAAAACTTGTAAGTTATACCGGTAGATGTCGCCAGTATATTTTCTTAGAACTTATGTTTTCCACTCACTATATTTCTTAAATTAAATTTGCGTCCCGTCACATCCCATTTACCTTTACCCAAAAACAAATATATTTAAATTAAAGAGTAAGGTACGGGTCTTTTAAACCTGGTTTCTGTCAGGTTAGGCAGTGCAGTAGTATAGGGAGACAAACAATATTGTGGAAACTTGTACAATTTATTCTTGATTATTTTATTTAATATCTTGTAATAATCAAATCGGGTTTTAACTTCAATCGTCAATATATTGGATCGATGCCTCATAGACTATTGTAATATTGAACAAAACACGATATTTTAGATTTAGAAAATAAAAAAAAACCTGCAAAGGTAATGAAATCAAATCTTATTATAGGATATTACTTATTTGTTGGTATACAATGTGTCAATTTTAAAAGTTGCTACCCTCTATAAATTGATCTCTATGGAAAATAAAAAATTTGCAACGTAAAATTTATTTTTGTGAGTGGGATATTTTGTAGACCAGATAAATAAATTACATCAACACTCTAGAGTGACATCTCATTTTAAAAAATACTACATACACTAATGTTTTTAGTATTATTTTATTGGAAAAATCAAGTAAAATTGTATAGTCCAGTCGGAATAAAATTTGACATTTGACCTTGCATGCCGAGCTGCCTTAAACTTTATTTTTCTAATATTTAGGGGGGATCAATAGTACATAGTGTAAATTTAAAATCGCGACTGAATTCCGCCGTTGTGTTAGCCGTCATCTTGATTTTAAAAGAAAGCCAAAATGGCCGTTTGTGTTCAATATCTCGATCCTTTTCAACTTTTCGACATAAATCAGTCCTTACACTTTTTGTCTAAAAGTTGGAAATGGCGGAGATAGTGAGCAAAATCGGTTCTCCTTTCAAATCAAGATATCGGCTAACGCAACAGCGGAATTCAGACGCGACTTTACATTTACACTACTATTGACCCCCCTAAATATTAGAAAAATAAAATGTTTGGCAGCTCCGCATGCAAGCTGAAATGCTATCCCGACGGGACTGTACGGTTTTACTTGATTTTTCCAAAAGTAATAAAAAAATTAGTGTATGCGGTATTTTTGAAAAGGTAACTCAACCCCCCTTTCTATTTAAGATTTTGGTCGGGTCAGCCCCAGCTAGAGGGTTGATGTAATTTACTTGAAAACTGTTCTACATCTTGTCCCCCTCACAAATAAATTTGACTTGATTCTGCATATTTTTTTACTTTCGATAGGGACCAAATTAACGAGGGTGGCAGCTTTTCAAATTGACACACTGTATATTAATTCAGATTAACAAACTACCAACCTATTAGTACGGGATCCCAATATAGGTCGATCTGTACTCATCTGCTTGCCGGATGAAACAATGGTTTTATTAAATTTCATACATAGACAAATATTTCTAGCATGGGTTGCCTACACAAATCGTGTCATAGCTATGCTTAAGGGGGGCCGTAGGGGTTGAAATCAATATTTTAAGCACATTTTTTTTTTTGAAAGTATGATATAATTATTTTATTTTTAAATTAAATAGGCACATTCAGTACAATTCATAGATTAATAAAAAAAAATCAAGAAAAATGTTGAAAAATAAGCCAACGGTGGCAAACGTTTAAAGATAACTCAAAAAACACTGAATTTCGCGGTGGACATCAGAACTCATCATTGGATCATGGTAAACAAATATTCAAAAATATTTTATTAACTTATTAGCTTAAAAGAGTTTTTCGAGGTAGCGCTGTCAATTTTTTTTAGTTTTATCGAAGTTTGACTTTTTGATATCACTCAGAAATCAAAACAACGATTTTTTTTTTGCAAAAAATATAAAAATCAACAAATTTATAATTGCTAAACAAAAAATAAGCATAAAACAAAAAATATCTCGACAGCGTTACCCCAAGGAATGTCTAAAGAAAATATAAATATAGAAAATTCCAGGTGGGTTGGTCAAGTAGATTTGAGTTTCAATGTCTACAATCTTTAAAAAAGCAGTTTTGATGTAAACGCTTTTAAAGTATTGTCAACTTTTATTTTCAATTTTTCTTTGTCTGTCAAATCGTAAATAGGGCAGTCAATGAGAGCAAGAACCCCCGAATTATATCCTACTGCATGGATTTTAATGAAATTTTAGGAATAGCCTGAAAATATCTCCTTATTCAAAGTCTACCCTATGCCGATGTGTGCTCTTGTCTTGGGGGCGGTTCCCACCCCCTCTGGGGGGTGGAAAATTTTTTGGTTAAACAACTATGGAAGTTGCTAGAGATCCTAATTCTAAGCAAAAACTGTTCTATAACTTTTTTTCGAAAACTCAATATTTTTTGAGTTATTCGTGGTTAAAAATTGGCCATTTTCATTGAAATAGAACACCTTTTCAAAGGTTTTTTTGCGAATACCTTAAAAACAATGCATCTAACTAAAAAAAATACATAAAACATTTTTGTAGCCCATAAAAGATCAAAGAGATTTGTTCCTTCTTCAATCTTCTAGTTATAACAGAAAAAGAGATATGGTAGGTAAAAGAGTTTGTTTTTTTTATGCATGCTCAAATCAGTGTACTCAACTTGAAATAACACAGAAACGGTTGATTTTAGGTGTATAATGCTACCAATATCTTTTATTGTGCTTGAAAAGTCCTTTCAAATATGTAATATTAAATGTCGATTACATTCAAACTAAGCGAGATATGCTGCAAAAAATTGATGACTAACGAATTTTAAGAAATAAAATGAGAAGTATATTTAACCCCTCATCCACAAAAATTAAAATGCATCGTTTTCCTTCTACAATACATTTTACTACAGTGTTATTTTTATGTTCAAAAAGTTGAGCGGGTTTAAAATGAATGGTTTTCGAAAAAAATAAGATCAAATTATAGAGCGCATATTTAAATTTTCTTAAAAATCTTCCTTTTTCTCCATGTAACTTGAAAATGATAAGAAATACTGTTATAGAAAATCAAAATGTTTATCTAGAAGAAACCTACATTTTTGTATAGCATCTTTTTTTGGCATCTCTTATCATTTTCGAGTTACATGGAGAAATACGAACATTTTTAAGAAAATTTAAAAATAATTTGATCTATTTTTTTTTAAAAACCACTCATTTTAAACCCGCCCAACTTTTTAAACATAAAAAGAACACTATAGTGAAAGGTACTGTAGAAGGAAAACGATGCATTTAAATTCCTGTGGATGAGGGGTTAAATAAACTTCTCATTTTTTTCTTAAAATACGTTAGTCGTCAAATTTTTTACAGTTTATCTCGCATAGTCTGAATGTAATCGACATTTACTATTGCTTAATTTATAGGTCTTTTCAAGCACAACTTACTGGTGGCATTATACACCTAAAATCGACCGTTTTTCTGTTATTTCAAGTTAAATACACTGATTTGAGTATGCACCAAGAAAACAAGTTTTTTCACTTACCATATCCCTTTTTGTGTTATAACTAGAAGATTCATAAAGGAAAGAATCTCTTTGTTATTTTATAAGCTACAAAAATGTTTTGTATGGTTTTTTAGGTAGATGCATAATTTCTAAGGTATTCGCAAAAAACCGTTTAAAAAGGTGTTATGTTTCAATGAAAATGGCCAATTTTCAACCAGGAATAATTCAAAAAGTATTGAGTTTTCGAAAAAAAAAATTATAGAAAAGTTTTTGCTTAGTATTAGGTTCTCTATCAACTTCCGTAGTTATTTAAGCAAAAAATGTTCCACCCACGAGAAGGGGTGGGAAACGCCCCCAAGACAAAAGCACACATCGGCATAGGGTAGACTTTGTTTTTTGGGCTATTCCCTACTTATGTGAAAATATCACGTAAATCTATATAGTAGGATGGAATTCGGAGCCACATACCCTCATTGACTGCCCTAAAACTGATGCACGCCGGAATATATATTTTAACATTTGACACATATATGTACATTTGTACATTTTAAAATAAACTAAAACTGTAATGGACACCACTTACCAATTGTTAGATGTAATAATTTGTAGACACTTACCTACAAAAAAAGAAAAACAATATTAATATACAAATATTATACACGTAGCATAAAATCAATATAATCAACTTGCTGACGGGATACCTCAGGTTTATATTGTTTATGGGAATAACACCAAAGAAACGCGAGTGCAAGCAGAAACCTATGACTATGGAAACTTTTTTTGGTACTCATGTCAAGATATTTTACTAATGGCTTGTGGTTGGAAAGATCAAACAAGGAGGTAAGCAATATGTATAGACGTTGTAGTATTGTATGAGATATACAAGCACAAATATTAGAATGGTTAAGTCATCCTCCTCCTCCTCAGTTGTTTCCTCATTGCTGAGTGTCGTGATTCCCTATAACACGAGCAACTATCTCTTTCCATCGGCTTCTGTCCTGAGCTTCCCTCATGGATTCAGAGAATGTTTTTCCACTGGCTTTCTGTACTTGATCCGTCCATCGAGTAGGTGAGCGACCTCTACTTCTGTGCCCTTCAACGTTTCCCGAAATTATAAGTCTCTCAAATTATCATCACTTCTTCTTGCAATATGGCCGAAAAATTCTAAGACGGTGGAGAGGCAAATAGAGGAAATTCGAGTCTGAATATTAAGCTCTTGGAGGATTGAGTGATTTGTTCTGTGTTCCGTCCATGAGATCCGAAGCAATCTTCTCCAGCACCACATTCCAAATGCGTCAATCCTTTTTGAAGTTATACTTCTTTACCGGCGATAGAGGGTGATTTTTTTATATGTTAAAACCTATCAGCCCGGCGCATGCGCATTATAACTTTGTTCTGATTGGATGTTCAAATGACATGTCAAAAATTATCCGATATGGCAGCTGTGGTTTGGAGGTAAAGGTAAAGGTAATCAAATGTATAATATATTAGTTTTATTGTTGTGAGGACAGAAACAAAAAAGTTTATAATATTGTAGTGACTTTTAAATAGTTTTTAAAAGCAACAGGTACGTAATAATTGTTAATGTATCATGGGTATAAACCTACCTATTTGATCTGCTAAAATACATAGTATGTAATAGTTTTATTTATATAATTTGATTACCATCAAAATTTCTATCAATATTCACCTAATATATTGTTTTTTTACTCTACGTTTTGTTGTATTTTTTCAATTCTAAATCATTTCAATTCAAAATTAAAATAATTTGATCAATTTTCAAAATATCAAAATATCACAAGTTTAATCCGTTTAGTTAGTCGATCTTCGTAAATAATGACACATAGTGTCCGTGGCTAAGCGGAGAAGGCGAATGAATTCCAATACCAACCGCTCTTATCAGCGCTGGTTCGAGTCCCAATAGAAACTTTCTTTTTTGTTTTTTTTTAATACATTTTATGATTGTAAGTATATTTATTATATAATTGTATTTTCAGAAAATACGTATTTAGTTAAAAAAAATTTCGACAATTAATGTTCAGACATCATTTGTGGCTTGTTTAATGTGTTTGTGTGTGTTTTATTCTTTTATTATTTTAATTTTTGGCACTGTTCTAATAAAAATGTTTGAGAAGTAGTAAGTATAAATTAGTTTAATATTTAAACAAAATATAAATAAAAAGTATATTAATTTCGTTTAAATCATATAATAGAAGTATAACTTCTTACGTGCGTACAAAGTACACACACATTCTTTTTTTCTCGTCCGATTTCATTGTCCATGTTTCGGATCCGTAATTAAATATGGAAAAAATTAAGGCACGTACTAATCTTATTTTGGTGTTCTTCGACAAGGAGCGATCTTTCCAGATTTTCGATAATCGACTCATAGCGTTTTTAGCCATGCCTATTCTCCTACGTATTTCTGTTTCACAAGATTCTGTATTACTGATGTAGGATCCTAGATAATTGAACTCGTTAACCACTTCAAACTGGTCTAAGGCTCCTGTTGTCTGAAGTGAATTAGAATAATCTACTATCATAATTTTTGTTTTTTGTTTATTGATCTTGAGACCACATCTATTGCTTTCGGCTTCCACTAGCTGCAGCAAGCTGGACATTTCTTCTTCGGATGCAGTTATTAATGTTGTATCATCTGCATATCTGAGATTTGAGATCTTCTTTCCTGCGATAGAAATACCGCCATTCCATTTGTCGAGTGCTTTTCTCATTATATATTCCCCATAGAAATTAAAAAGACTTGGGAGATAGAATACATCCTTGTCGGACTCCTCTACCTATTTTAAAAGGATCGGACTTTCCGGATGGTTTTCAATTCTTATTCTGGTTTTACTGTTCTCATATAGGCTTTTCACCAGAGCTGACAGATGATCTCATGTAGAACTTTCCACAAAACTGTCCAGTCCACACAGTCAAATGCCTTCCAATAATCCAGAAAGCAGATGATCATCGGAATTTTGAATTCTCGTGCTTTCTCAATGAGTTGTCGCATATTAAGAATTTGCTCCCGTGTGCCTTTACCGTTCACGAAGCCTGCCTGTTCTTGTGGTATTTGTCTATCCAGGTATGTCTGCATGCGACACTTGATGATTCTCAACATAATTTTAGTTGGGTGTGAAATTAGTGAGATGGTTCGGTAGTTACTACATTTTGTGGTTACGCCTTCTTATGAATGGGAGGAAATAGTGCGGTACACCAATCACTGGGCCATTTGCCGATTCTCCATACATGATTGCACAGTCTCCACATTAATTGGAGACCATGTTCACCCATGTTCTGTAAAAGTTCTGCCGTGATGTCATCGCAACCAGGTGATTTATTTGTTTTAAGGTGTTTTATGGCTTCATCGACTTCAGGCCTTAGAATATCTGGTTCTAGGGTTGTTGTTGAGACTTGCAGTGCTGTTATATGATTAATGTTAGAGGTTTCAGCTTTATAGAGTTCTGTGCAGTATTTCTTCCAAGTCTCCAGAACCGCATCCATATCGCTTACCATATTACCTGTCTCATCCTCTATAGCGTAATTTCTGGGTTTGAATTCCTGAGCCAGTAACTTTACTTTCTGAAAGAGATCTCTTGTTTCATTTCGATGTAAGTGGATTTATACTTCCTGGCAAATGTTAGACACATATTTGTCTTTATCTTTCCGGCAATTTGTTTGGATTTCTTTTGATAAGCTTCGATATTCGTTTAAATCAAAACTGCCAACTTTAAGTTGCCTTCTTTGTTCTATAATTTTTCATGTTTGGTCACTGATCCATGGTTTACGACTGTTGTTTTTTATGGGTTGGCGACTTTGCTTAGCTGTATCTAATATATCTCTTTTAAAACCTCCCCAGAAAGTCTCGATATCATCTATGGGGGTAGTACTTTCCCAGTTAACACTGGGTTTATTCTTTCTTTGAAATTTAAAAGTTCAGTCTCTGTAAACCCGGGAGTTCTAAGAGTGGGCTTGTGTTTGTTTCTAAAACTTATTCGGAATACAGCTACAAGGAGTTGGTGGTCGCTTCCACAATCTGCACCTGGATAAGTTTTTGTGTTGGTAACTGAGGACTTCCACCTTGAATTAATCATTATGAAATCTATCTGATTTCATCTGGTTAAGTCATATCTAAAGGATATTTAGCAATACATTTTCAAGGACCATAAAGTAATCATTAGTTGAACAAAGAATAAAAGGGGAACCAGAGCCAATCTGGAGAAAATATGTTTAAGAGAAACCTATTAACTTTAAAATCAGATTATACAGTGTAAAAATAAGGCGACAAATAAATATAAAGCAATGAGAAATTGGAGCAGTAGTCTCGCAAGTTTTTTGTAGCGTAAGACAAATAATATAATTTGAAATAGGACTTAAAATTTATATGCTTTATATTATATACATGCTGAGAATATTTTATCTTTTAAGAAACTGAAATTACATTGATAACAGAGTACAGTTACATCACGCCAAGTGATAGCTATTATTAAAAACTGTGGCTATTCACCGGTTCAATGTAGCAATAAATAGTTGAATATGGATCAAAAGAGAGCTAGATAAGTAGTTAGAAAAGTTTAACATTCTAACATAATAATAGAGTATATGAAAACAAAAAATGTACTCACAATAAAATTACACGGTAAACAGTTCATAAAATGATAAGGAAAAATTAGATTTAAAAAATGGATTTTATTTTGTTTCATTAAAGATTTTTTTATCATTTTTGCATTGAATAACACACGGTGTAGTAGTTTTGTCAAGTCAAAACCATATTTTATAATATATAGTTCTTTTCCTTCTTTTTGTTTTGTATAGACCTGAGTTTGTCTGTTTTTTCAATATGCCTCAAGTAAGTTGTCGTTCCACCGTTTTCGTGGACTTCCTACTGATCGTCTTCGTACTGGGGAATCGTCTCTCACTGTCCTTGCTTCCCTATTTGTTGTCATTTGGCTTCTGTGGTCATTCCATTCAAATCTTCTGTTTCTTACCCAGTTATTAATGTTGTCCACCTTGCATCTCTGTCGTATATCTCTACTTCTAGCTCTGTCCCACAGAGTCTTACCATCGATTTTTCGAAGTGTTCTCATCTCCGCTGTTTCGAGAAATCTTTTTGTCCCCTCTGCGTCGGGTCGTGTTTCTAATATAGTGTTGTGTTTTACTATTATAAAATAAAGCAGTTTCAATATACTGCCGTGTTAACTCAAAAGGGCGTAACTGCAATTTTTATTAAAAACGAGTTTCATATCCCACGCGTTATTTAGTAATCTTTTCTACAAGTCTACCTGAGTTTCATAGCCATATATGCAATAAAACCTGATATATACTGCTTAAATTAATAGCCGTATCTGAATTTTCTACTAAAATCTTAGCTTTAAAAGCCGCAACTGTAAATGTTAACACAAAAATCCGTAACTAAAAAGTTTTCGGCAGATACGGCCTATTCACTTAACATTTCAAGGCATTATTATGTTGGCGCGAAAAGTAGTAAACTGTCAATTTACTTTATAAAGTTATTAACTATAAAACTAATGTATGAATCATTTAAAGCAAAGTAAAGTATTCAATGTTCGTATTATTTATATCGTCAAATAGTTAGTGAGCTTAGTATTTCATTTGCAAAGCTTGGAAACGAAGAGTGCTTTACTTGTGAAAAATACGAAATTCATAAAAAAGAAAGCTCACACGTGTTAGATGACGGTCTAGTTTGTCCTGAATGCGAAACGTATAAAAATCATCGAGAAAAATTTATAAAGGGCCGAGAGATGTACAACGCAGGTTCTAGATCGTCGGGCGATTCTAGAGTTTATACAGCTGATCTGCAGAAGGTATGAATTTTATTTTGAATAATATCTGTTATATTTGACCTTACACAATCTTTTTGTAGGTGATTATGCTCCCAAGATGCGATACTTTCAAAGAAATTATATTTACTCCTAGACTGATAGCCTTTAATGAGAGCTTTGTTCCAGTTGGTACTTCTAAAACTTCTACAGTTGCTGTTCTATGACATGAAGCTGTTTCTGGACGAAAAAAGGCTGATATTGTTAGCACATTTTATACATTTTTAAACAAAATTAGGGATTCCGAAGAAGTTGTTTGGCTGGATAATTGTTCCGGTCAGAACAAAAATTGGTAAAATAACTTACGAAATTAATACAACATTAATATTGTAACGTTAATTTGTTTAATGCAATAAATATTTTCAAAAAATCATGTAGTTACGTTCTTAATTATATACCTCATGTTAAGTGAAAAAGGCGTATCTGTCAAGAGTGTTATTTTCCCAAGTTGATTCTCTACCAAAATCTGTCACATGATAGTATAAACCTAGTTGTTACCTTCTATATGGTACAAGTCACAACTTTTTAAAAAATCACGATTGCCTAATCAAAACCACTAAAACTGATTTTTCTCGCAAACTAGTTTAAAGCAGATACGCCCTTTTGAGTTAACACGGCAGTATAGGCTATTGATTATGTATTTTAGAAAGGAACTACAACGTTAACGGGGTTTTATTGTTTAATATAGTCAATGGAACTCTAGATATGAAAAAACCGCGGAGTGCTACCATTTACAGGGGTGCGTTTTTGAGAAAGGGGTGAATTAGTCCCTAGGCACAGGGCGAATTAGGGTGAGTTTTATGCACGTTTGGTACAACCACGTCTACAGGAAAAAATTTCCAGGTAAAATTTACTATCGAAATATCACATTTTAAAGTAAAAAATATTTTTTTTTACAAAAATATATTCAAAAGAAAAGCAAGAAAAAAACACGAAAAGTAGCATTTTTGTTTCTTGCCCCATAACTTTTTTCCACGGGGATTTAGGTATAGGCATTGCTTTACAGAAAAAAGACTTCCATCCTTTCTCTTTAAAATGGCGTTTGGTATAACTCTCTACGATTTATAGTTTCCAAAATATGATTTTTCAAATTTCGCCACACACAGCTAATTTTGGGCCATTTTGCTTGTTACTTCGCAAACATTGTTCTGTAACTTCTTTTACGCAACTTCACGTATAAGTAATGTTACATTTGATAGAAAGAAAAGTCAATTACCTTCAAAATGGTCTATGGTAGAAGGCTGTATGACTATTTTTAAGCAAGATATGGTTTTTAAAATTTTATACTTTTAATGAATTTTGTTAGATTTTACGATTATTTTTAAATTTCTCATTATAACTTTTTTTATTGTATATTTAGGTATATACATTGTGCAATAAAAAAGAAAGCTTATTTTATTTACTTTAAAATGGTGTATTGTAAAAAATTCTAGGTCTATTTTTAAACAAGATAATATGCTTTTTCAAAGTTTGAACCACTAAGTTGGAACCATATGGAAAACTTTTTATTATTAACTTTATGAAAAAAATTATTCTTTATGAAATGCTCTGAATAGTCTAACACCTAAGATGCAATCATCATATATAAAATTTTGTCAACAGTGTACGAGGTATGTTAAAAAATATGATTTCGCTCAAGAGTAAAGTACCTTTATATTTTACAATATCGAAAAGTGTTATTAAGAAAAGTTATTTAGAATTAAAAATGATGTTACAATATGCAATTACATTCATCTAATTGAAAAAAATAAAAAAAATTATAATTTTTCTCAAATTACGGATACCCTTGGATATCCTACGGATATCTTGTTTAAAAATAGTCCTAGAGGTGTTTGCAATAGACCATTTTAAAGTAAAGAAAATAAGCTTTTTTCCACAATGTATATACCGAAATGTACAAGAAAAAAAGTCATAATGAGAAATTTAAAACATAATCATAAAAAATATCAAAAATCATTAAAAGTATAAAACCTTGAAAAAGCATAAATTGTTTAAAAATAGTCGTACAACCTTATACAATAGACCATTTTAAAGGTAAGTGACTTCTGTTTCTAGTAAGTGTACCATTGCATATACCTAGAGATGCGTAGAAAAAAGTTACAGAACAATGTTTGCGAAATAATGGGGAAAATGGCTCAAAAATTTTGTGAGCGGTAAACTTTGAATAATTTTATTTCGAAAACTATAAATCATAGAGACTTTTACCTAACATCATTTTAAAGAGGAAGGATGGAAGTTATTTTTCGCTGAAGCAATGCCTATAACTATATCCTTGTGGAAAAAAGTTATGGGGCAAAAAACAAAATTGCTTTCTTTCGTGTTTATTTCTTGCTTTTTGCAAAGAAAAATACTTTTGACTTTAAAATATGATATTTCGGTGGTAAATTTAACCAGGAACCATTTTTCTGTAGAAGTATTTGTACCAAAACACCCTAAATTTGTATTCGCCCCTTTCTCAAAAACGCACCCATTTAAATGGTAGCACTCCGCGGTTTTTTCAAATTCAGAGGTCCATTGACCATATGAGACAATAAAATCCCGTTAACGTTGTAGTTCCTTTTAGCTCTCTTATTTTGAACATGATCAATAGCCTAATAGTTTCATCAGACATATATCCTAAAAGTTTGATTTATTTGTGAAAATAATTTGAATCACCTGATACTTAAACAAAAAATATTATATGGTCAAATTCTGCTTGATCGTATTCACGAGGTAGTAGAGGAAATGGGCATTAAAATAAACTCAAACAAATCCAAATTTTTAGTGTTTAGTCTTGAACCACATCCCGATGCAAAGCTTTAATTAAACGGAGCCCAAGTTGAGAAAGTTCACAAAATGACATATTTGGGAACTGTGATAACGGACCAACTAGATCCAGACATAGAATAGCAACGACTATAACTACTTTTATGAAAATGAAGTCATTTCTTTGCAATGAACATCTCAGTTTAGAACTAAGACAAAGAATGATTAAGTGCTATGTTTGGTCCGTACTTTTGTATAGTACAGGAGTGTGGAAGCTAAAAGTATCGATCATGAACAGAATTGAAGCATTGGAAATGTGGATTCATAGACGGACGCTAAAGATACCCTGGACAGCAAGAAAAACTAATGAAAAAGTACTAAGGAGGGTCAACAACGATAGAAAACTGTTAAAGACTGTTAAACATCGAAAAATGTCTTATATGGGACATATAGTGAGGAAAGTCGATAAAAAATATTACAACTGATCCTTAAACGCAAAATAGATGACCGTAGAGGTGTAGGAAGAAGACAGGTTTCTTGGTTAAAAAATATTCGTCAATGGACTCAGATATCAAATGCAGGACAATTATTATTCCATATTGCAGAAGATCGAGAAGCCTTCGCAATGGTGATCGCCAACGTCGGATAATTCTGATATGGCACGTGAAGAAGAAGAACGTCATATTTAGATAATCTTTATAATTAGTAAACTACTGTTTAGTTCTTAGTACCTATCTTGTATATAAAAATCAAAACTGAGAAGATAAATAAAGTTACATTATATTTTTGAAAGCTATGCGCCTGAAAAATTTACCGCTAACGAAATGAGTCTGACAGTGTTAGACCGTCTTGTTCTAAGTGACTTGCTGTCATACTTTCACCATGTGAACAAGTCAGATCCACAGCTCAGATGTTACCTGGGCAGATTAGCAAAATATTTTAAACATCCACGTTTAATGTAGCATTTTAAACCAATGTTTCCTTGACGGACTACTTTTACTGGGCTTTGACCCACATATTTGTGTTAAATAATCTCTTGGTGGTTAGCATGTACATTGCACGTAAGCACTGATGATGACTGGTAAACCAGTCGAAAACTAGTTATGTGATTTTGATGTAGCCCTTTTGTGGGATTTTAAATATACCTTTTAAAAAGGATTTTATTTTTTTTTAAGTAATACAGTGAATTGTAGCAATAATTACCAAAGAAAAACACGGCCCTGGATTAGAGGCAGACAACAAAAGTTTCGGTAATAAATAGCATCATAAGAGCAGGTAGAATTTTTAAGAAACAGAAAACGTCACTTTCTTCCCTCCTTTTACAGGGTTTCTTACTTTGGCGGTATTAAAAAATCCACCGATAAGAAATGCCAATGATAGCTAGACAAGATACAAAAGGCCAACAGGCTTGTTGATAACCTTAAAAATACTCAGCAACCAAATGAAGAGCACAAAATAATAAACTGGAAGCTACCTGATCAAAATGAATTGGAGATTAGCACTGTACGTCCAAAAGAAGTGTATATGAAAATAAAAGAAAATATAAAGCCTATGAAAGTTCCTGGATTTTATCTTATCACTGGAGGAGTGTTAAAATAATTTCTAAGGATAGTTATAATAAAACCAACACATCCATTCTGTCTACTTACACCAAATTGTTATTGTATAAGCTAGTCCGTAAACCGGCATGAACACATGATATACAGCTATGGGGCAGTACAAAAGAAAATAGCCTCCAAATTATACAAAGATATCAGAATAAAGTGTTATATGTCAACGCTCCATGGTACTTCAGAAATTGCAATCTTCATCGAGACCTCCAAATAGATACTTTTAGCCAGACAATAATATTAAGTTTGCCAAGAGCCATGAACGGAGGCTCTCGAACCATGTGAATGTCTTCTTCTTCAAGTGCCGTCTCCTAATCGGAGGTTGGATATCATCATCACTATCTTTACTTATCCACCGCTGCTCTAAAGAGTTCTATAGAACTGCATCTAAACCAGTCCCTTAAATTCTTTAACCATGACACTCTCCTTCTTCCTGTACTCCTTCCGCCTCTTATCTTTCTCTGTATTATCAGTCTTAGCACTTCATATCGCGTGTAGAGGCCATAAAACTCCTAGATAACTCTAATCCGATAAGGAGACTCAGAGAACTAAGCCGTTCGAGTTAGTTTGATAAGTTAAATACTAAGTGAAAAAGCAGAGAAAAGGGCGGGTAGAGAGTACTATTAGAGCCTAAGGGTTATTGATTAATATGACCTTATATAAGTTTCCTGTAGTATTAAATTAACACAGAACTAACTTGCTTATTGATCGTAGTAAAGATCAGATAGCAATAATCAAAAGATTCAGAAAATCAGAATATCTAAATGAATACTTTGTTAATGTGAGTAAAAATATAACATCAACTATTTTGTCACAACAAGATCCCATTTCCTATCTCCCTAATTCAGGAAAGGTCTCGAATTCATTCTTTATAAGACCGGTTGATAAATCTGAACTGATTCAGACAATCAATAATATCAAAAGCAAATCTTCCTGTAGTACCGATGGACTATCCATAAAAATTTTCTCAAATCTCCCAGACAGTGTGTTGGGAGTCCTTATCTCTCTAATTAATGATTCTTTTGAGAAAGCTAAATTTCCAGAGTGCCTAAAGACGGCTATCATTTTTCCTCTTCATAAGGGTGGTGAAAAATCAAATGCCTGCAATTATAGACCTATTGCATTACTACCGGTACTCTCCAAAATTATTGAGAGACTCATAAAAGCCCGACTTATGTCCTTTCTCGTTGATAACAATATTTTATCACAAAATCAGTTCGGCTTTTTAAATAATAAATGTACCACAGATGCCATGTTTTCTGTACTACATGAGGTTTATCAAGCATTAAACAATAATCTGCACACTGCCACTGTTTTTTGTGATTATGCCAAAGCTTTTGATTGTGTGAATCACGACATTTTGATAAAAAAACTAGATTTCTACGGAATTCGAGGTATTTCTTCGAACTGGTTTCAATCTTACTTGGATAATAGGAAACAACTGGTTAGAGCAAATGATACAGACTCTAGTCTCAAAAATGTTGTATGTGGGGTACCACAAGGTTCAGTATTGGGTCCTCTACTTTTCCTTATCTTTATTAATGATATCACTAGCTTAAAAATCGATGGAAAAGTTTTTCTTTTTGCTGATGATACCAGTATCACTTGGAGCAACTCAAATATCGCAACTCTTCATGCTACTATAACTTCTGATCTACTTACAATAAAATCTTGGTCCGATTCAAATTTACTCTCTTTTAACGTAGATAAAACAGTAGCATTGTCCTATAAAGGAGCTCTTCAACCCTTACCTCTTCATAACAGCCAGATCAGTATCGTTGATTCTGTAAAGTTTCTTGGTATTTTTTTAGATAGCAATCTGAAATGGTCCCTTCATGTTGATGTGTTAAGCAAGAAACTATCCTCAGCTTGCTTTGCAATAAGATCTGTTTCGAAGGAAATGAATTTAGCCTCTTCCAAAATAACATATTTTTCTTTGTTCGAGTCCCATCTTCGATATGGTCTCCCTTTTTGGGGTTCTGGTACGGCTGCCCAAACTGATGTTATTTTTAAATTACAAAAAAGAGCAATAAAATATCTGTTTGGCCTCAGAAGAACAACACATTGCAGAAGCTACTTCAAAGATCACAGGATTCTAACACTACCTTCTTTATATATTTTAGAAACTGTTTGCTTAATTCGTAAACATCTACATGTCTTTCCAGCAAGACCTAGACATGACTATTCCACCAGAAATTCTACCTTTGACATCTATTTACCGATCCCGTCCAGTGAGTTAGTAAAGCAATCTATATTATATTCTGCAAAAAAACTTTACAACCATCTCCCTCTACAACTTAAATCTGCAACATCTTTCCCCAAGTTCCGTAAAATGACTAAAGCCTATTTATCTGAAAGACCATTTTATTCAACAGCAGAGTTTCTTAACCAATAACTAAGAAAGTACAGTATTCTTATTTATAAGTATAATCTTAATCTATATTTGAGTGTCATATGCAGCAGCTTAACTTAACTTATCAAATTTCTTAAGGTAGAATATGCAATTTGAATTTTTTTTTTAATTTTGCAATAGATTGTTACTGTTTTTTTTGTTTCTCTTCATTATTTTTATTTATATAGACGATTTATATCATTTTAGTAAATTGTATTTGTTATTTGTTATTGTTCTTATTTATGATTCTGGTAAGCTTTGTCTATAAAATTGTTAAATTTTTCATGACAATAAAGCATATTTCTATTCTATTCCTGCTGGAGTTTTACTAAATAAACAAACAAGGTACATAAAAACTTTACAAAAATCAAGACAAGGGGCTGTTTTTATAGGAACTAAAATATAGTGAATTGTGGCAATAATTACTAAAGAAAAAGCACGGCCCTGGATTAGAGGCGAGCAACAAAAGTTTCGGTAATAAATAGCATCATAAGGGCAGGCAGAATTTTTAGAAACAGATAACGGCACTTTCTTTCCTCCTTTTACAGGGTTTCTTACTTTGGCGGTGTTGTTTTTCAGTAAATAATGGGATCTGTCATTTTACATTACGGAGCGAGCGCCTCTGGAGAAAACCCTCACAGCCTACTACGAACTAAAGTCTGATATAACTATCGGGAGACTAAGGATTTTTCTTCTTTCGGTATATATAATGCATATCGTGTAATTTCGGGTTATGGAAACACCAAAAATGATGGAATAGACACAACTTTGATTTTTTCTTTTATTGGTTTATTTATAGCTATAAGTTAAAGAAAAATGAGACTATCGTCTCTAATAAATCTGTAAGTTTTCTGCAAAAAGTTTTTATTTTCACCAAACATTATTTATTATTAAAATGGAAAAAGCTCTATTCCTTTCGTTAACGAATTAAATTTCTTTAAGCTTAAAATGAAATATGAAATTTGGTCACTACAAGATGTCTTCATTTCAGGACATCGTGAGCCAATGGAGTAAAATTATTGATAGGAAAGGCACTTTCTTCTTTTACAATTATATAGTGGCTTTACTTTCCACAGTCTATCGTTATCAGCAGGATGGCGTTCATAAATGTTCACAAAATGTAAATTTTGGCGAAGTTTGCAGAATCTGTTAACAGGCACACTATCAGTAATTATATTAATTTGTAGCTTAGGTTTCCAGTAGTATTGAATTGTCAGATAATTCAAGTCAAATGCAATAAGATAATGCAATCAAAATATCCATGCCAACAAATGTTTTCATTTCCTCAGCTGAAGTGGAAGAAAAACTATTGTCTTTTGTGGCAGCATACAGTTTAGTATATTTATGTTGCCATTTCTTCATAAATATCATCAGTAAGATATTGATGAAAAATCGATTAGAACTTTTAGTTCCAAAGACGTTAGAAGTGGCTTCCTAATGCCAATGTATATCAGGCGTAAATATGCCATGTCCTTTCCCCACTTGATATCTCGTTTTTTTTTTGCTAGAACGTTATTTTCCAAGCTTAATTGCTTCAGATGCTTCAGCTTCCTGATCTTCAAAATAATCTTATAAATCCAGTTCTATAAGCTTCTTCCCAATATTATTACGTTCATTTGCTCGTTCTTCGCAACCATCATCTTTGGCTTCATCAGTCATATAAATATTTAATATCACATAGCCCTTCTTAGATCAACAACAAGAGTTTCTCTTCAATAAAGAGCGTTATTGAACTCATTTTGCGTGTCTATTCTAAAATATTAAAATTTTTAACGCCGTGCAACAAAAAATGAGAATGTGCTTACCTATAAATAAATTCCGTTGACTCACAACGTCCGTAAACGGGCACACACTTTTAAGAAAATTCGTTCTTCACCGAACATCGTGGTAGATAATTTTAAGCAAAATTGCTATTAACAATAGTTGTTTAGTACAATTATACTATTTATCAGCACCAATGCGATACATTAAGTATCAATTGTTCACATGTATAACGAAAGAAACTTAAATGGTATAAATATACGTAATTATAGAAACCTATACTTCAACTAATTAAATATTTTGTTTAAAAGCCGTTAGATGAGAGCACAAGTACGTACTCATTGGAGGGAATAGGATGTCCATAACCGAGGACAATGTGTTACAAGGGTAAAAACATATGGATCTACATACAAAAAATTATAGAATAGGTTGTCTTCAATTACTGTCGGTGTTCTTTTTCAGTAAATAACGGGATCTGTCATTTTACAATACGGAGCGAGCGCCTCTGGAGATCCTACTACGAAATTAAGTCTGATATAATTATCGGGAGACTAAATATTTTGCTTCTTTCCGTATATATAATGCATATCGTCGAATTTGGGGTTATGGAAACAAAGATATGATGGAATAGAAACAAATTTGATTTTTTATTTTATTGTTTTGTTTATGTTGGGTCACCCACAGTTAAGTCCTTGTTTGAGGGCATCGTGAGTCAATGGAGTAAAAATATTTACAGGAGTAGCAATAGTGGCTTCAGATTCTACAGTCTGTCTTTATCAGCAGGATTGTGTGCATCAATGTTCACAAAATGTAAAGATTCGCGAAGTTTATAGAATCCGTTGACAGGCATACTATCAGCAACCATATAGTGTAGGGAACAGAGATTGAACCTCGCAAAATGGACACAAGTCCGGTTTTATTTTTTTTCTGGTATATCAAGGGTTGTTTATTATGAGACTAATATTTTCTTAAAAAATTTCGCCCCGGAACCCCCCTTTTCAGCCCCTTTAAAGGGGGTAATTTGTGGTATTTGCGAAACGTAGCCCTTCCTGTACGTTTTGCAAAAAATTTACTTAATAGTAAAATAAAGAGGACTATGTTTCCTACTATTTATTTTCCGACAGCATAATATGTCTATCACCCACAGTTCAGCGGGGGTGACGACACAAAGTTGACAAATTTTTGAAAAAGATGTTTTTTAAAACAATTATTCTTCCCTAGCTGTAATGAAAATTAAGAAAAAACCCTGCGGCAATTAATCACAAATAAGTGGCTAATTTTTTGGTATAGGTTTAATTTAAGAGCAATTGCAAATTTTCTAATTACAGGGTGTTATATTTTAAAAAAACCCTTGTTATACTATCTGAACCGCCTATGCTAGAGTAAAAAACTTTCAGCGATTATTCATGTACTGGCTTTTTTGGCAAATTTATATAAATGAACTCCCATTTTTTTAGGAACGAACCCAAAAAAAGGAGAATTTATATAAAGAAAGTGATTTTCTTGGAATCATTTACACATGATGCCCTTTACTAAAATGCATCATATATTATTTTGTGCACGTTTTTATTACCCATGCATGGACACCAAAAGCGATTTCTTGATGCAACCCCTGTAGCAAAAAATAATAATAAGGGGGGGGTTGAAAAACATTTTTTTTTGTTTTTTGACCCATATGGACATAATATGCTCCATCAATAGGGTTTTTTCATAATGAATATGATTATTGCAACATCCCTGCGGAAACTACCCCTATCTTTGAAAATAAATTGCAGAAACTACACCTATCCCTTGGATAGTAAGTTTTTACGATTTTCTCATTACCTATGCATTGTTTTAAAATAAAACTTATACAGAATTAAAGACCACTATTTTTTCTACAAATAAATTCCTATGCATTTTTTTCGTATAAGCAACCGTTACGGCACAGTGGCGCCGTAAACCTCAGAAATGCTTTGGCGGGCTCCAGTTTTTTTTTCGTCACCTATTCATTTTATTGATAACGTACTTATGGAAAATAAAAGAACACACTGTCTGCTACACATTAAGATGTATGCATATTCTATTTTCTTGCACCCTAAAGTCACAGGGGTGGCTATAGGATGCAAAACCAATTTTTTATGATTTTCTTTATTAATTCTCCTTTTCTTGGGGTGGTTCCGGGGAAAATGTGGGGATGTATTATACAAATTTGTAAATGAAACCAGTACATGGATAATCGCTGAAGGTTTTTTACTCTAGCATAGGCGGTTCAGATGGTATAAAAAGGGTTTTTTTAAATGTAACACCCTGTAAATAAAAAATTGCAGTTGCCCTTAAATGAAACCTGCACCAAGAAATCAGCCATTTATTTCTGATTAATTGCCGCAGGGTTTCTTCTTAATTTTTCTTACATTTAGGGAAAAATAATTTTTTTTTAAAAAACATTTTTTTCAAAACTTTGTCAACTTTGGGGCCCCACTCCCGCTAAACAGTGGGTGATATACAGCCGGTTCCTAAAAAAACTGATACGACTCTTAGTAAGATTTGATCATGTTGAGCAGTGTATTTGATTGATCTGACATTATATTGATTATGACAGACAAATAATAAAATAAACAAATAACAAACAACTGGTCCATGAAAAAATTAATAAGTATTTTAGAAAAATTTAAACGCAGGATGAAAGATTACATTATTACCTAAAGCGGAAAGCCCCTTAGAATAAACAAGCAGTTTCTATTGAATGAAATATTTGAAATTAAATATCACACTTTTTTTTATTTTCAGCCCTGTAACTTATTAAAATAAATATTATAGAAGTTTTCAGGGACTTTCAGCCCTCGGTAATAATGTAGTCTTTCATTCTGAGTTTAAATTTTTCAAAAATATTTATTAGTTTTCTCAGGATTCGAAAAAAAAATGAATACAATTAAAATACATTGAGAATTTTGACATGCGTCACAATTTTGCATTAACTCAATGTAAAATTCTAAACTGTTGAATTCCAGCTTCCCTAATTATTTGACATCAAAAGACATTAGAAACTATTTGTAGATGATTGAAATCTGTATTGAAAACAACTGTTAAAATAATTGGTCTACGTAATTAAACATATTCCAAAATTTTGTAAAAATGTAATACATTTCAGTTTTCAGCCCAAACTTAGGCCACACACAATGCAATAATGTTCACATTTTTGAACTGTCAATATTTTTATTTTATCATCTATTGTTTAAAAACAATACAGTTGATAAGATACCCTCAGATGCGGAGAAAGTATTAATAATAAAGATTAATAATAAATTCTAATAACCGTGGAACAGAATAAGCTCTCTGACAAATTTTAAGATTTGGCAGTGACAGTGACAGTATGTAAATATTAAGTATTTATCCTTCAAAATACACTGCTCAATTTTCTACAAAATACGCGTCAAGAGTTGTATCAGTTTTTTTTGGAACCAGGTGTACATATATGCTGTCGGGAAATAAATAGTAGAAAATATAGTCCTCTTTATTTTACTATTCAATAATTTTTTTTGCAAAACGTACAGGAATGGCTACGTTTCGCAAAAACCACAAATTACCCCCTTTAAAGGGATCAAAAGGGGATCATCCGTGTAACAAAAAAAAAAAAAGAATGTGTGTGTAATTTGTACGCACGTAAGAAGTTATACTTCTATTATATGATTTCAACGAAGTCAATATACTTTAAATGTTTTACTTTTATTTTATTTAAATATTAAACTAATTTCAATACTTACTACTATCCAAAAATTTTTATTAAAACAATACCTACCAAAAATTAAAAAAATAAGAGAATACAACACACGCAAACACATTGAAACATGAAAGAAAGAAATGATTTCTGAACAATTGTTGAGAAAATTTTAACTAAATACGTATTTTCTGAAAAAAAAATATAACAAATATACTTACAATCATAAAATGTATAAAAAATAAAAAAAAATAAAAATTTGGATTGGGAATTAAACCTGTGCCTATCAGGTTGTTAGATTATTTTGAACTCACCCCACGAAGAATTTAACTACCGAGACACGTGAATGAAGTGGGAAGATAGCATCTAAACGTTTTAAAAATTTTTGACTGTTGCTTATTCTCTTAGTTTAATCAAATAAGCTTGATTCTTGTGGAATTAAAATCCAACAAAATATAGACTAAAAAAGCAATATATTAGATGGAGATTTTCGTTGGTAAATCAAAGCATTACCTAGGTAGGTAAGTAGCTAGGTTAGCTAGGTAGGTACATTTTCCAAATAGGTATTTAATTTGTAATTTTAATACAATACTGAAACATTTATAATTATTACGTACCTGTTGCTTTTAAAAACTATTTAAAAAGTCACTACAATGATTATTATAAACTTGCTTTGTGTCTCTGTCCTCACAACAATAAAAACTAATATACACAACATTTGTTTATGCATAATATCCATTTGAACAAATATTGACAGATGATTTTAACACCCAATCAGATCCCGTATAACGTTTGAGCGATTAAAACCCTACTGTCGGTGTGTGCATGCGCCAGGCAAAATAAAAATTCACCCTCGTGCCTAAAGAAATATAACTTCAAAAAGGTTGGTCATCGGAAGGTTAATCTCTGTTCGGAGAGTTTACGTCTGTTCTGTCGAACAAAATACATGTGCCGTTTTGGTGGTCTGACCGTTCCAAATTTTTAACATATTCCACAATTAAAACTTTCCCTCTTCCAGTGTACCCATATATCAAAGTTTGTCCGACTAGACACCCTTAAGCTATTAACAAACTTTCAGCTTGCTATTAATCAACTTTTTTTTTATACGCGTGATCCAGACCTATCAGATTTTAGATAATAATTTTAGATATTAAAACAAGCGGATAATCTACAAATCTACACGATATAAGTAATAATGTAACGATCCACACTAAATGGAATAACCTTCACCCGTTCAGCCCTGGATCTCGTTATCTACTTTTATAAGTATCTAACAACGTAATTCAATGATAACTTCGTCGTAAATATTTTGCAACGCAAGCATCATTTTTAAAAAGTGTAACTCCTTATCGTACTATTTCTAATTTACTTCTTATTCAAAAATAAAAATTCCAATTTTTCAGTGTTATTACAGGGCCTAAGGGCTTAAGTCTAATTTTGTCACCAGGCAAAGGCTCGGTAAGGAATATACACCTTCATTAGGAGACCACTAGGGTCTGATATTTGAATTTCCATTACTCTTATGAATATTTTGATGAAGATACTGAGGGAAATGAAGGACAGTTTCACGACGAATTTGCATGGAAAACGGTTTTGATAATAGCTGGGTATTTAAGGACTATTACCTTACAGGACGAATTGACTTATTTCACATTGTCGCTGGATTTGATCAAATCTGATTGAAGAATAAATCTATCAGGTTATTATTGGTTTAAGCAATTTAAGCCAAACTAGTGATTAGTCGAACGTGAATGAAATCTTTTATAAATAAAATAGCAACAAAATATAGGAATGTGGTATGAGACAAGGTGACATTATTAGTCCTTCTTTTTTCATTGAACGAAACCATTAAACTTTTTTTTTAACATCCCAAATTATTACAATCTGCTTCTAGAATGCTTCTTGTCTACTTCATATTACAGTCAAGCTTCTAGAATCTACACTCAGGTGCAAAAAATTGATCCACATAAAAATTTGGTCAATTTGATGTCACGAATTTCCTAAACCCGTTGTCCGATTTAAGTGATTTTTCCACCATATTATAGCCTTATTCATTAGCAATATCGTTGTAATAATATTGTTGCTAGACAGGTAAACTGTCGTTGTATACTGGCTGTACGAATCAAACTGTGTTTTTTTCTCAAAGTTCGCATCACACTGTGGACTATTCTAGCATTTATAAAATACTTAAATTAAAACCCAACTATAATAGCCTCAGGTCTTCTTAATATTCTGTTTTTAGATTCATTCGCTTATGTTGGATAATAAAAAAGTTAGGTATGGTTTGTTCAACAGTAAATGGTTTGAATTCAATTAGTGCGGTCGTAAATATTATTAAACTTATCTGACCTGGCCTATTGTTAAGACCCACCCGGAGCGATAAACCACCGAGGTAGACAGAGTTGGTCTTTTGCAATTAACACTGACTAGACGGTACTCCCATAATAAAGCCTAAAAAAATTTTACCTGAAACCGGGCCTTTTATACTATTATCGGTTAATCCGGGCTGTTTATAGTGGTAACTAATTTAACTTAACCATTTACTGTCTAACATACCATACTTTATGACCGATCATATTACCCGTATGCATGCCAATGGTGAATATTAAATTCTTAATTGTATGTCCAAAAATGTGCAATAACTACGTCTTAAAACCCACCAAATTTGATTTGCATATCTCAACTGGTTTCAGAACAATAAATAAATCGTCAGTTTGTAAAAAAAATGAACACCCCATGGAAACGAAGCGTTTGCGGGCATATGCTTATAAAGCAAACTCTCCTTATTTTCTAATGTAAAATTTCCCCTTAAAGTTTGTCGCACTTAATTAGAAACACCCTGCACTGATGGTAAACGTGGCCAGTTGTTAAAGTACCTAACTTTTTTATTATCCAACATAAGCGAATGAATCTAAAAACAGAATTTTAAGAAGACCTGAGGCTATAGCTGGGTTTTAATTTAAGTATTTTATAAATGCTAGAATAGTCCACAGGGTGATGCGAACTTTGAAAAAAAAGACAGTTTGATACGTACACCCAGTATATAACGACAGTTTACCTATCTAGCAACAATATTATTACGGAGATATTGTTAATGAATAAGGTTATAACATGGTAAAAAAATCACTTTAATCGGACAAAAGGTTTAGGAAATTCGAGCATAAAAATGACCAAATTTTAAGTGGATCGATTTTTTTTGCACCCGAGTGTATTAATGATACATAAATAAAGAAGATCGAATAAGGTCAATGACTAATTTTAATCAGGTTAGTAACTAGGGGGTTCTTTTCGATCACTTTTTCGTTGAAAAAAATATAGACTGATATTTTTTTATTATAAGTCCCTTAATTTTTGAGCTAGAAATTTTTTTTATTTTTGGTGATAGATCATTTTAAATACTTTAAATTAGTTTTTATAAGTTATCCTCGAAAAATGCAGAGTTTTCCAGCCTTTTGACTTTGAAACTACAATATTTAGCATTTTTCGAAGAAGAGCTAACATAATAAAGTATAGCCCGATGACCTGGATTGGTCTTAAAGGAAATAAAAAATAATAATTTTGTTTATATTTTCAAAAGGTATATTTTGGTACTTTTTGAGTTATTAGTAGAAAACTGATTAAAAACATTGATTTTTTCGATATAAAAATAACACTTTTGATAGCGAATAAATCGAAAATAATAATTTTATCAAAAAAATGTATAGCGAATTTTTTTTTAGAATTAATGTTTTTACAAACCTTTGCGGTCAAAATATAATAAAAAATTTCCACCTCCGTGATGGGGTGGCAACCACCCCCATGGTAAAAGCGCCTTTCAGTTCATATATATTTTGAACTTTGGACTATCCGCTATAGTATGGTATAGTTAGACCCAAACCCAGACATCCAAAGTGAAAGTTATCCTCCAACACCAAATTGTTCTATATGGTCCACATAATGTTCATAAAAAAGTCACACCATTTTGAGCGTCGGGTTTGGGGGGAGCGTCGGACAATTGATGTCCGATCAAAAATTAAAATTGTCATGTTTTTTTTTATTTTTAATAAAAGATTATGCTTCGGAAATAATGAATTTATTAAATAGATGTGTCTGACTGTGCGGTACATGCGGTAAATAGCTTCTCAGAAATAAGCTCTCAAATCATTTAAATATACGAAGGTGTACCTCTAGCGGATAGCCATTTTTCTTTGTTCTATTGTATCAAAAGATTTTTAATATTAAAAAAATAACATGATTTCCTGTATTCTAAAGATTTTTAAATGAAAATCAATGGGAAAATCCCAATAGCTGACAGTATACCATAGTTTAAAAAACTTATACAGAAGTAAAACTTCGATTTGTATACTGATATAAAACGTTTATTAGTTGGTCTGTGTCCATTGAACTGGCCAGAACCACGCGTTCTATTCGAGCGGGGAACCATGTTGCTCTTTTAACAATAATATATAATCTAATAATATCGACTTGGAGTCACTATATTTCACGTAATCATACTATGTAAATCATATATCTCGATGTTACCACTTTTAATTGTGTGCTGGTTTCATCTATTAAGCAGAACGCACTGAAGATGATCTAATTCAGATCGAAAAAGTTTTTCAATCCAGTTGGATGACATTTTAATAGTTTTTAATAAACTTTTTATACCAGTATACAAGTCGAAGTTTTACTTCTGTATGAATTTTTAAATAAAGTTTATTAGACCAGGGCGCATCTGTAAAAATATTAGTACATTTGGATGTTGAAAGGTGACTCATATTTTTTTTGCAGAAATGGCTTGAAAAAAACTCATATAATTATATTTGAGTTATCCTCCCACTCAAAAAGTCCGGAACATTGTTTAGATAATCAAAATGTCAAAAAATTAAGGACAAATTCGATTATTTTCTTGGTTTTTTGATTATAACTTTAAAAGTATCCATTTTCGAGAAAAATTGCACCAACATAGAAGTTGAGTAATTAAATTTCCTACAATATAGTATTAACCGAAAATTTTAAAAATTGTCTTCCTTGTTGCAAAATAGCAATAATTTCGAAAAAACCATAAAAAACAAGTATTCGCATTTTACGTTTTTCAACCATTTATGCTACAATTAGGACCTTCATATATCACGCAGACAAACGTGATATATAATATGATAAAACAACACTGTAAATTTGATTAAGATCTGTTTAATAAATTTTGCAAAATAAATTTTGAAATCCAGCTTCCGCAAAAAAATTCATTTTTTTAACATGTTGCGGCACTGAAAATAAAGCAGACAGCAAGTTAATTTTTTTTGCATATAAAGGAATACTGTTCCTTTTATTTGCAATTTGCAAAATTAATATCGGTTAATTACCACGGCGTCAGGAATTTTTTTAAATAAACATTAATTTTTGGTGCTACGCGCAGGACAGCGGATACGTTCGCTCTGATTGGGCATTCCAATGACCTTTGATAATGATTGATAAATTTTAATTTTTAGTACAGTTAGAAATAAATAATTATAATGTGTTTATTGCAAAATAAAAACACATACTCTGTTCTTTAAAATAACCCTTTTTTTAGCAAAAACTATCTTTGTTCATATATTTTAACTTAGAAAATAAAAGTGTATTCTTTTTAAACATATGCAGTTGTTTAAACATTTTTTCACAAACAATAATCAAATACGTTTGATTTTTAGGAATTAAAATATGAACATACAACAAAATAAGTTAGAAAGTTAGTTAGTTTTTTTTATTTATTTATTTATTTTTATTTATTGTTTATACATATGACCTGGCCTCTAGTGACTAATCCAGGTCGTTTTTTCCTGATGGGATTACAGATATTTTTTTATATTTTTACATTTTTTACTAAACTATTAAATTTATTTTTACAATTAATAATTTGCCATAATCTATTAATTACACTTAACAAATACATTTAACAAACTTAAATAAACAATATACATTTGTTAAAATATTTTTGGTACTATCAACTCCCTTCTAAGTTATAAAGACAGTCCCTCTTTTTCAGAAGAGCGTTGGTAGTTTTTTTTTTATTTAATGTATTATTTATTGAATTATTATTTTTATTTATTTATTTTATATTGAATTATTATTATTATAATTGTAAATATCTATTTTTGAAATTATATTTTATTTTATTTATTTTAAATTTATCTTACTCAACTTCATCAGGGTTGGATTATTTGTTGTCTTCTTCTATTATTATAGATTTCTTGTTGTTTTTTAGATATTATTTCTGTTAGATTGTTTAATATTCCAAAATATTCTTCATTTTGTAATATATCTCTTATTTCAATTCTTTCTAATCTTCTTCTCATTTCTCTATGTTCTTCATTTTCTATAGTATTTTCACAATGTAACACTATATGTTCTGGTGTACCTAGTTCTCGACATTCACAATATGCATCATCTTTTAAGTTAAATCTTTCCAAATATGTTGGGTATGGTCCATGTCCTGTTAAAAAGTGTCCTAAACCTTGTTTTGGATTAAAATAATTTGGAATGTTTTCTAATATCGGTATAAAATTGTATAAACGTCTAGATTTTGTTGAATTTTCCCATTCATTTTGTCTTTTTCTATTTATTATTTCTTGTAATTCTCTTTTATTTCTTATATCTAATCCTATTATTTGTATTATTTTTTCATATTTTTCTTTTTTAGCCAATAATTACATGCTCTTTTTTGTGTTTCTAAATGCATTGGCATTACTCCAGTTAAAACTGTGAGTGCTTGTGTTGCAGTTGTTCCAAATGCTCCCGTCATTCTTACAAGAAATCCTCTCTGAGCTCTATTTAATTTTTCTGCATTTTTTTTATTTATTAATATATGTGCCCATACACTTGAACCGTACCCTACAATTGATGCAAGTATTGTACTTAGGTATATTCTCATCTGTCGGAACGAAATTCTATATTCCTTCTGTGCTAGACTAGCAATGCTATGCATGATCTTTGTTGCATTTTCACAGACACAACTCATGTGTTTTGTAAATAATTTTTGTTCGTCTATTATAATACCTAAATATCTTGTTTTCATTTTTCTTTTTATTGTTTTCCCTTAGTTAGTTAGTAAGAAAATAATATATTATGTAAAGTTTGCACCGCTGTCCTACGCGTAGCACCATAAATTAATGTTTATTTAAAAAAATCCTGACGCCGTGGTAGTTAACCGATTTTAATCTTGAAAATTGCATATGAAAGGCCCAGTATTCTTCTAGTTGTAAAAAAGAAATTAATTTGCCATCTGCTTTATTTTCATTCCTGCAACATTTTGAAAAAATGAATTATTTTTGCGAAAGCTGGATTGCAAAATTCATTTTGCAAAATTTATTACACCGATATTAACTAAGTTTACAGTATTATTTTATAATATCATAAAGTTTTTCTGGGTTAAATATGAAGGTCCTAACTGTAGTAGAAATGGTTGAAAAACGTAAAAGGGGAATACTTGTTTTTTAAGTTTTTTTTCGCAATTATTGCTATTTTGCAACAAGGGAAACAATTTTAAAAATTTTTAACCAATGTTATATTGTAGGAACTTTAATAACGCGACTTTTATATTTAAATAACTTTTTTTGAAAGTGAATACTCTTAAAGTTATAATCAAAAAATCGAAGAAAAAAATCGAATTTCTCCTTTATTTTTTGACATTTTGATTGTTTAAACAATGTTCCGGGCATTTTTGAGTTGGAGGATAACTCAATTATTATTATATGGGTTAATTTCAAGCAATTTCTGCAAAAAAAATAAGAGTCACCTCTCAACGTCCATCTCAAAATAGATCCTCACTGGACTATATTTGCAAATGTCGTTACTATTATACCTTGCTCTGAATCTAGTCTGTATATTAAAGTAAAATGACAATTTCATCAACACGATGAAATGGGGTTTTTGGTATGTGCATTAATCCTGTATTATTAAACGATCCTGAGTATAATGGTAAAATAGAAAATGAAAAACATGGTCTTATTCAAAATTAAATTCAAAATAAAGTTAAACACTTTCGAAACCAAACAGGGCAAACTTTTTTCTAACATTTGTAAATCAATTGCATCGCCGACAGCTAAAAGATCAAACACAGTCACTATTAAAACCGTTTGTGGACGTTTAGACAAATTTTAATTAAAACTGAACATTGTGTTTAAATTGTAACAACATAAACTGATGACGATCGAAATTGGAAAGAACAACCATCAAAAGCACAAGTTTACTTACTATGGCTAGGGGCGTCATCATGGCATTATTAATCCGAATTGGCTGTGGGCTATTCGATAAACGGATGGAGAAGCGATGATGCCACAATGGCGGAAAATTGAGTCAGAGGATGTGTCGGAGTTTTGATATCTCTCTGGATATGAGGATGGAAAGCTGTGGCTGTGTAAACACTAAACCTCGTTTGTATAATATTTGTTATTATATAGTTTAACTATCTTTTCCAAAAACGCCTCTAAGAATTGAAAGAAACTATTTACATCACAAGAAACTATTTAAAAATAGCAGTTGTAGTTTTAAATATGTTGTAGCAGTTGCCGCTAGGGCATCTATGCCATTTCGTTCGTTGCAATCCGGGACTGCACGCTGGGGTTTGTTTTGGTTGGATCAGGAAGAGCAACTTATGTGCCTCCTGATGAGAGACTAATAAGTTTCGAAACCGGTAGAGGTACTTGATGCACTCTCTGATTGGACTGGAATATGGTTTTGTTCTGAAGCTATTTCCTTGTGGCATTTTTATGATTAATTATTTATATGGGAAATAAGCCACAATTAATATTATATATATATATATATAGTATCACGAGGTTTTTCCTGGTTTTCCCTCGTGATTTACTATGAGATCTCTAACACTAGAATTTTAATGTCACCGTTGCATGTGGTTGTCTTTTTAAAGACAGATCACATGATATGATTTATTTTTTTTTTTTTTTTTGTGACGGATATTCTTGAGTTGGGGTTGATTTCATGTAATCGAATGAACTATCTTTCAGTAAAGTCGTCCCAGGAACGCAACTCATAAATATTGGCAATATCATTTTAAAATCTTCTACTTTAAAATGTATCATATGTATCTGAATTGCCGATATAAATGAGTCAAATTAAATAAATTATTAGAAGAATTTTTTTACTAAGCAACAACATTTTTGTTTCCATTAGTAGTATTTTGTATTTTGACAACGGCACCCGATTTGGGCGTCGAAACGTTAATAAAATTATTTTTTTCATTTTAATTGTGGCTTATTTCCCATATAAATAATGGAATATGGTTCGGCTGTATTTTCGTTTTGCAGCGAAACTGAAAATGGTTACTCATTTTTATTTAAATATACTTTAGCTGAAATACGATTTATTTTAAAATGCTTATCAGAACAATATGTGTCAATTGCATTATGAGCCCAATACCTGAAAGACAATAATTTTCCACTAAACGAAAATCTGCTGTGCAGTAACGAATGATTGACGCAGAAGGATTCCATATTTCAGATAAAAAGAAAATTTTTAGAACTAAAAACTTCAATGTCGTTTAATAAATCATTGATTTTATCATCACTCAACTTTACGCTTAAACATAAAACAATAGATGGTGTATTTTGCTCCCAAAAACAATCATCATCATCTTCATTGGTGCTACAGCCCTATAAAAGAGCTCGACTTTCCCTCTATTACGCCAGTCAGTCCTATCCATTGCCAACCGTTGCCAGTTTGCTGCGCCTATTTTTCTCCCATCCTCATCTAAACCATCCTTCCATCTGAGTTTTGGCCTACACCTATTTCTACTTCCCATAGGTTGTGACATAAGGATTCTTCTAGGAGGGTTATTCTGCTGTGATCTTGCTAGATGTCCTGTCTATCTTAGCCTTCCTATTCCTATAAGAGATACTACGTCTTTACCACCAAATATATGTTTATATCTGTAGTATACCTCGTAGTTGTACCTCCTCCTCTAGACATTATTTTCACAGATGCCACCGAATATTCTTCTCAGGATATTTCGTTCAAATATAAGCAGAAGGTTTTCATCTGCCTTGGAGATGGTCCATGTCTCCGATCCATATGTCAACACTGGTTGTATAAGGGTTTTGTATATGGTTATGTTTTTTGACTTAAGTTTCTGCTTTGTATATGTCTACTCAGTCCAAAATTGCATTTGTTTGGTAGGATTATCCTTCGCTTGATTTCTTTCGTCATGACGTTATCCTTGGTTCTCCCAAAAACAATATCATCTTTAAATTTTTTGGGAATTCCCATAATGTTGTTTATCAACAATTGGTATATTGGTAACGACGGTGTTCTTGCTATTACTGAATTACATCAGTCTTTCTGACAAATATGGATATGGAGTTCTGACAAATAAATTTTATTTGACAAATAATTTTTATAGAGTTCTGACAAATAAGGATATTAACTATGCTATTCGGCGAATCCATGCTTTCTTTTTCCGGTATGTTATTCCAACCTAAGGCGCAAAACCTTGGTCCAATGCTATTTAAATGTATTCATTTTTTTAGAATCCTGAGAAAACTAATAAATATTTTAGAAAAATTCAAAGGCAGGATGAAATATCACAATATTACCGAGGGCCAAAAGTCCTTTAGAATACACAAAGAGTTTCCAGTTGACTGAAATACTTCAAATTAAAAGTCACACTAAATTTTTTCTATTTTTTTCACCGCGTAAATTTTTATGGTACTGAATGCAGAATCCAAATCTGCAGTAAAAATCATGATACTATAAATAAAGAGATAGTATTTTCCCGTAGCTCAAATACGTCCGAGTTCGCGCATTGATTACGTAACTGGAGACCGGAAGTTGAATTTGAATTCTTGTCAAAGTTAAATGGGATTTGTATGCATTATGTGATGAAATTATTCAATTAGCAAAATAACAATAAACTTTAATGCATTCGAAAAGAATTTAGTGTCGAGATTCCAGTCAAAATAACTGTCAAAGGTAAAATATAAAATACAACCGCGAACAATTCAAAGTAATCGGACATTACGAATGATTACGAACCATTACGAACTTGCCGGTCTCCAGTTACGTCACGACTTCCGGATGTGCAATGTATTATCTTGTTATTTATAGTATCATGGTAAAAATGGGGTTTCCACATACATATTTAATATTTTAAAATTGCCCCTTGTCACATCACCACGGTGAGGCAAGGGGTAGGGATTGGGTAGGTAGTCATGTAGAATAAAAAACGGAGTTTTATATTTATGATTTTAAAGTTGCTCCTATCCCCAACCGCAGGTAGTAAGAAATATGAAACTGTATTTGTCGAGATATTCGATCGTTTCCATAATTTTTCTATATAGGATATCGCGATAACTCGTTGATCATTGATAAATCTATCAACAATTCTAAAAAATATCTCGAATAAATAATACTTATTTTTTCATAAGGAAACTTAAACTGAAATAAAAAATGTGGATTCCCGTTTAATGTTTCAAAAAAGTTACCCCAACCCAGGGGGTGAAGTGGAGGACAGTGTGTGGGGTTATTCGATATGATTTTAAAAAATATTATTACGTGTTTTTTTGTTTTTTCATTTAGAAGTGTATTTCTCGAAATATGAGACCGTTTTTTAAATTTACCTGGGCTGAAATATGACGATAAATCGTTTTTCCAATTTTAGCGCCATCTATCGACAATTATAAAAAAATGTGTCAAATAACGTTGCTTAATTTTATGTAAGGAATCCAAATCTGCAATAAAAAAGGGATGTTCCTATTAAAGATTTTAAAGTTATCCCCTACTCCATCTTCAGGGGCTGGAGTAGGGTCGTGTGTGTTGACATTCGATAGATTTTTAAAAAATATTAAATATAACACGTATTTTTCAGTTTTTCGATCCAATGTTAGATACATCGCGAAATATTCGACCAATCGGCTACTTTTGGAACACCCTGTTTAAAGTTTCATTAATGGCGTCTTTTTATTTCTAAGATTTTTACTTGGTTTTGTACTTTATACTTTATACTTTATACTTTCATACTTCTTTTTCCAATCCTGTATAATGTACCTACTTTTATTAGGACATCAAGTTGATATAAAACACCAGACAAACCAATAGGCCAGGTTAATAAGAGAAAAATATACCCTGTTCGTGACACTTCAACAGCCAGGGTATTGAAGCGTTTTTTCGACAGGTAATACCTATAAAAACAAATTGTAACTATTTTCTGCGTAGGATCTGGCGGCCATTTTTATTCATAAACAATTTAGTGTCAAAAAACGGCCTTTTTTCCTTTTTTTCAAATTAATGGAAAACAGTAAGTCTTGCGGTTTTCTTGGTACAGACATCTTCTAGAGAATGGGAACAGTTTTAAAATAGCGTATTAAAAGTTTAATACTCTCATTTATTGTTAAGATAATTTTGAAAAAAGTCGATAAAAAAAAATCGCAAAAACTCTTGTAAAAATAAGTGCAGATCTTTGAAGTTTTTGTCAAATGAGGGTTTTTTGGTGCTTAATATGTGACAAAAATTTCAATCCGTTTCATTTAATTGTTTAAATTTTAATCAAATTGTATATCCCAGAGAACTTTTTTGCAATAACATAAGTAAGAAAAAAGAACCATCCTACGGGTGTCAAATGAAACAGCATGAGCTAAACTTTCAAATTGGTTTAAAAAAAGTGAATAAAAAATGCATTTATTAGTACCTAATAAATAATTATACAAAAATATGTTCAAATTTTCCTTATAAACTTTTTATCCTTTTATATAATAAACTATATATACTTATTATAATTTTTATCAATTATCATATATAGTCCGTCCGCTATAACTTTTCCCATGCGGTACGATTCATTTTCAATCAAATTAAGTCAAAACATAAATTGAAACGAACGTCGATGCGTATATACATTTGTATACAGTATACTATATACTACACACATCGGCGTACGTTTCACTTTCTGTTTTGACTTAATTTGATTGAAAATGAATCGTACCGCATGGGAAAAGTTATAGCGGACGGACTATACATGACATTCCTTGGTAGTTGTGCATCTAAAAAACGGTAAAAAAAAGATTTTTCTGAAAAAAGTTATCCAAAAAGGTTATGAGGAAAAATTGACGATAGTTTTGCATAATTATTTATTAATAATAAATTCATTTTTTATTCACTCTTTTTAAACAATTTTGAAAGTTTAATTCATGCTCTTTCATTCCACATTCATTCGACCTATCTTATTTCAAAACGAAGCTCTCTGGGATAAACAATTTGAATACAATTTAAACAATTGAATGAATCGCTTTAAACTTTTCGTCCCATATTAAGCACCAAAGAACCCTCCTTTGACAAAAATTTCAAAGCTGTACATTTATTTTTAAAATAGTTATTGCGAAATATTTTTTTTTGAAATTTCGACCTTTATTCGCAATTATATTAACAATAAATGAGTGTATTAAACTTTGTAATATGCCATTTTAAAGCTTTTTTTAAACCATACGTTTTACTGTTTTCCATTGATTTGAAAAAAAGGAAAAAATATCGTTTTTTGTTACTAAACTGTTTATAAATAAAAATGGCCGCCAGATCCTACGCAAAAAATAGTTACAATTTGTTCTTAGAGGTATTACGTGTCGAAAAAAGCTTCAGTACCCTGGCTGTTGAAGTGTCATGGAAAAAACATTATTACCCTGAACTACATTGCACATACCTATCATTTATTTTTACATAGATTTTTTGTATATTAAAGCAAAACTACCCTTATATTTTTAAATATTGGATAAGGTACAAATATTTCTACAATCGTTTTGTTTTCAACTGTTCTTTTCCTAAAGAGTTTTCTTCTTAAGATGAAAAGTTTTCTATCTAAAAGGAATACGTTATATCAGCAGTAATAAGGGTAACAAAATACCAATTCCGTTTACGAGGAAGCGCATTACAAGAAGAAGAACGTCATATCAAAATTCTTAGTCGCAATCAAAGAACCGAATCCTTATTCGAATAAAAGTCTGAAAGTGCAACATGAAGCAGAAAAAAACTCATTACAAGAAAGTCGTCCTATTTTTTAATGACGTCGAAATACCTTCATCCTTGTAGTAATTTAATCAGGATTTTATATCCAGTTACGACAGTGCCCAAGCTATTAAAGTAGAGCAGGGCAGAGCTTTATTTTGGAATTTTGGAAAATCCCTGCTTGTGCTGGATTAAGTCAAATAGACCAGTTAACGGATAACGAAATACATTTGCTATGTTCATGATAAGATAATAAACATTTAAGGAGATCGTTTAAAAGACATAATACCGGGATTATTATATGTAGACAAAAACAATATCCTCTAGACTGTGTATAATTAAACTTTTATACAGAAAAACCATTATATTAAAATATTCAGAGAGAGAAAATTAATGCGTAAAACACAGGCAAAAATAGTTATTTTCATAACTAATGCGGAAATTGATACTTTCCCGCACGCGACTATCGTTGGCCAGAACGACGCAATAGCGGAGTTCGGGCAATCAGTCGAGTGCGGGAAAATACTTTTCGCATGAGTTAGGGACAGTATTTTTTCTACGGCCGTACGGTACGTTTGAAAAAAAGCCACAACAAATATTAATTTTTATTTACGAGTACATACAACATACAACAATATGTAATACACAAAAAAGTATTACATGTATGAAACTTTAATCATTTGGAAAAACAAGAATGTCATTACTCATTACTTATTGCTTGGTAATAATAAATGTAAACGAGCAATTCGTGACACTGATGCACGCTGATCCTTAAATTATTTTTTTTTTTTTTTTATTTACAAAATTGCATCAACCACTAAGGGTCATTAGCATGGTACAATAATTACATAAATGGCTAAAATGTTACATTAAATTTTGTGAACGAGTCTTGCATTTCTTAAAAAGTTTATAGTTCTGTCGTTATTTGACCCGTTTAGGCACTCTTTGGATGTAGTCGGTAATCCAACTTGATGTCGCTCTAGGGTGTATAAAGGGCAGTCCACTAGCACATGGTTCACTGTAGTTACACTATCACAACTGTAGCAAATGGGAACTTGTTCGCCACTTAAAAGGTAGTCGTGTGTTAACTTCGTGTGGCCTATACGCAACCTAGAGATGCATACTTGGTCTCGTCGCTTTTGTGGGAGATTGTATACAGCTACCTCTTCTTTAATGTTCTTCATAGATGTCTCTGAATTGCTCCAGTGAAGTTGCCAATTCTCACTTATTTTGTTTTTAAAATGTTGCTTCAGGTCGCTATGAACGCATTTAGTGACTAATGTTGATTGTGGATTTTCTGTTGCCTCCTTTGCTAACTGATCAGCTTTTTCATTTCCAGTTATACCACAGTGTGACGGAACCCAAAGAAATTTAACAAATCGATCGTTTTCTTGACACCTCATTAGTTCTGACTTTATAAGCAATAAGATGGGATGTTTTGCGTATAACTGTTTCATAGAGCTGAGGGCACTTAAAGAGTCGGTTATTATCAAAGAATTTTTTATGTTTTTATTGTTTACAAATGTTATTGCTTGCAAAATAGCAAGAAGTTCTGCTGAAAATACGGTTGATCTAAGGGACAGTGAGAAGGAGAAGTCTTGGTGTAAAGTTGTAAAAGAAGCCCCTACCCCATTGTCAGATTTAGACGCATCTGTAAAAATGTGGAAGTTCTTAGGAGAGTTTAATTTCTCTGCTGCTTTCTTTTTAATTATACTATGTGGTGTGTCATATTTGTCGTGGATAGTAAGACTTGTATCACAAATAGGTAGCTGTATTCTCCAAGGAGGTTGATGTTTAAGGTTAGTTACATTGTATGTCTCAGGAAAATGTATGTTTAAGCTATTTTGTAATCTCTGTATCCGGATATAAAACGGCGGACTTAATCTTTGTGAGGTGTTAAATGTCGATGTGAATCTGTCGGCAAACGTGTTTTTAAATGTCGGTATATGTGGATTAGCCGACAATTTAGCTGCATATACAAGGCTGAGGAAGTTTCTTCTTAGTTGGAGGGAAGGTTCACCTGATTCACAGTATAAACTTTCAATCGGGCTAGTATGATGAGCTCCCAGCGCTATTCTTATCGCTGTATTATGTACAGGATCTAGTAATTTAAGTATTGGTGCTTTGGCTGAATTGTAAGCAACTGCGCCATAATCTAGTTTAGAACGAATAAGCGTTCTGTAGACAGTTATGAGTGTTTGGAAATCGGCTCCCCAATGTTTGTGAGATATGCTTTTTAATAAACTAAGGCCATTTTGAGTTGTTTGTCGAAGATGAAAGATATGATCTTTCCAGGTTAACCTATGATCTAATTTCATTCCTAAAAAGGTAGTTGATTCAACATAAGCAATAGGTAACGAGTTTAAGGTGAGCTTAGGTGGTAATATGATGTTTTTTGGGTTCTTGCTAAAGAAAATTGCTTTTGTTTTGTTTGGACAAAACTGTAGACCACAACTCTCTGACCAATTTTCTAGTTGATTGATAGAGGCTTGTATATATCTGGTAAGTGTTAAAACATTTTTCCCTCTAGAAAATATGACAAGATCATCAGCATATAAGCGTGCTTTTACTAATGAACTAAAGGATTTAGAGATATCATTAATCGCAATAAGGAACAGTATTACGCTTAGTGTAGAACCTTGTGGGATACCGTTAGTTTGCGTTGTTGGCTCTGAAAAAACATTATCTACACGAACTCTAAACTGACGAAATTTTAGAAAATTTTTTATAAATTTGAGGATGTTACCTTTGATTGACCATCTGGATAAGTTTTTTAATATATCAGATCTCCAAATTGTATCATACGCATGAGTTATGTCAAAGAAAACTGCTAAACACTCTTGATTGCATCCAAATGCTTCATGAATCTCGGATTCTATATCAACTAGATTATCTAAAGTAGACCTTGATTTCCTAAAACCACTTTGAATAGGGGTAAGAAGTTGTTTATCTTCTAGATACCACAGTAGTCTGTTGCTTACCATTTTCTCCAGAATTTTACATATAGAACATGTCAGCGAGATCGGTCGATAGGACTCAGGGTCTGATTTACTTTTCCCATGCTTAATGACTGGAATAATAATTGACTGGTACCAACTATCTGGAAATACATTTTTTGTCCAGATAAAATTGTAAATTTTTAGTAAGTATTGTTTACCTTCTTCTGGTAATGATTTTAAAAATGTAACTGGAATGTTATCAGGTCCAGGACTGGTATCTTTTGTACAGTTTAATGAATATAGTAACTCATCCATTGAGAGTATGGCATTAAGAGGAGAATCTGTATGATCCTCTAAATCTATGTAAGTGTTCTCTAAATTTTGTTTGTGTATTATGGACTTAGTAGAGATACTGTCATTACTGGAGTGTCTTAGATATGTATCAGCTAGTAGAGCGGTTATTTGTTCTTTCGTCGAGCAAGTAAGATTGTTATATTCTAAATAATGGATTGTATTGAAGGATTTTTTACCATTCATTTTATTAATCATTTTCCAAACTTCGGAAATAGGAGTAGATGAATTTAAGGACGAGACATATGTTTTCCACGCTTCTCGCCTACTTTTCTTCAATATATATCTACAGTAGGCTCTCTTTTGCTTATATTCGAGTTGGTTTTGAAGTGTAGGAAATTTTTTAAATTTGTAAAAAGAACTTTTTGACTCTCTGATTGCTACTTTACATTCTTGATTCCACCAAGGGACTGGAGGGTGTTTTTTTGGAAATTTTATAAAACCTACGGATAATTCTGCAGCTGTTGTTATAAGCTGAATAAAACTGGAAACTATATGATTAATACTTGCATGGTCATCGCTGGGAGGAGTTAGCTCAGATACGGATCGAGATATTAAAGAAGAATATAAAGACCAGTCGGCATGCTTTAGATTCCATTTATTAGACGGGATAGAAGAGGGAGTTACATTATTATTTGTTATTAATATTGGGAAGTGATCGCTTCCATGTAGATAAGGTGTTACTTGCCAAGACAGTCCAGGTTGTAAAACAGGGTCACATAGAGTTAAATCAATCGCTGAACCGCCACCTGTAGAGACATTAAATCTTGTAATACTACCGTCATTAAGTAAGTTGACATTAAGGTTAGTTATAATTTGTTCAATTTTACGCCCTAGACTATCTGATTTACTTGAGCCCCATAGGACATGATGTGCATTGAAGTCGCCTAAAATAATTCTTGGTTGAGGAATTTGATTAAAAAGGTCTGATAATTCGCGAGCTGAAGGATCAGTACCGGGAGGAATGTATATATTGCAGATGTTTATTTTTTGAGGTCCTTTCAGAGATATTGCTATAGCCTCTAATTGTGTATTTAAATCTATTATTTCAGTATTATATTGGTTATGTACATAAATAGCTGTCCCTCCACTAGCCTGGTTTGCATTAAGTCTATTTTTAATATATGGTGTATAGTTTTTTAGTTTATAAAATTTCTGCTGTTTAAAGTGTGTTTCTTGTAGACAAATGATGGACGGTGTGAATTTTGACATTAGTAATTTGAATTCTTCTAGACGGGTGTAAAACCCGTTCAGATTCCATTGAATTATGGAGTTGAATGTTTTTAATTAGTGGGTGTGTCGCTAAAATCTGTAGAAGAATAGTCATCCTGTAGTTTGCTAAGCTTATTCCTCAGTCTTGTACATCGAGATTCCAAGTATCTATGTGATAGCACTGGATAAAGCTTTTTTAAGAGATCTATTAACCCTTCGATATCTTCCGTGTATATTTTAGCAATACTAAGTGGATCTGGAGATCCGTGAGCGTTTTCAAATAAATCTATTAGCTCCTCTTGACTTAAACAGCTACTGTTTGACTTATCTTGGAAAAAATTCACTGTACAGGTCGTAAGATCTTCAGCTACGTTATGATGGGTTTGGAGATCTGTTTTTGTTCTTTTGTGTTTTGTAATGGGTTCTTTAAAAGGACTTCCACCCTCTGTTTCAGGAGAAGTTAGATCAGAAGCATTTCTTTTAGGTGTTTGCCCTTCTGTTTGAGTTGCTGTTATAGTTTCATTTGTTTTAACCGGTTCCGTCACCATTGTTTGGGAGTTATCGAAAGGTGTAGAGTTTTTTGGTGCGGGTGAAGTGATTGTTGCAGTGGAGGTTTGTGGTGCGTGTGCAGTGAGTGTTTCAGTAGAGTTTTGTGGTGCGGGTGAAGTGATTGTTTCAGTAGAGTTTTGTTGTGCGGTTGAAGTGGTTGTTTCAGTAGGTTGTGAATTACTGATATGTTTAGTAAGTACGGGAGAATTTGCTGTTGGTTGAGTTTTATTTTGTTGTAAACTAATAGATTGATCACATTGTGATTGGGAAATGTTTGTTGTATTGTCATCGGTGGATTGATTATTAGAATTTGGGCATCGAGATGCTAAATGATTAGTTTGTTTACAAATAAAGCACGTTTGTTTTTCTAGTGAGAAATATATTCGGTGGTTCGATTGATCGTGGTTAATTAATATTGAATCGTGAAGATTTTCAAGATTTTTAGGGGCTATATAAGTAAAACGTCGAAAACTAATGATATGCCTAAAACTAGGATTTGATGTTCCGATCCGTAGAAAATCTACTGGTGTTATTTGATAGATTCCTATCTTCTTGAGTTCGTTTTCTATGACGTTATGTGGTATGGAAGGAGGTACATTAGAAATTATTAGTTTTTCATTTGGAGTAATTAGCTTTCTAGCTTGAATGCGATGTTGATTTACTATTATTATCCCATTGTCTGTTTTCAAAAATGTTTCAACAATATTTTCTGAAGTGAAGTAGATGCATATACGATCATTAACAATTCGGGATATTGCAAGTATATTTTTGGGGTCAACTGAGTTGGCTACAGCATTCAGGTAATCCTCGATTTTTGAATTTGGAACTGAATTTAATAAAACCGCTTGTTTTTTGGAAGGGAATAATATACTGGTAGGTTCATTTAAAACTGTTGAATATAACTTTGGTGAAGTAGTATCATTTTTGGGAATTTCTTGTTGAGGAAAAACATTTGATGATGAAGCTTCGTTCATATTGATCTACGGAACCTGAGTACGGTCCTTACACCAACACGCAATCATTGGTAATAAGTCGATTTAATTAAATAAATTAAATAACTTACAGTAAATGTCCAAGTATCGGTAATTTTTGTCGATAATTTACACTTTTCACTTTTAGTACTCAACGTTTATAAACAAACCGCAAAAACTAGTTGTGATTAAACTAATTAGGTGTTGCTTCGTTGAACGCTCGAAGACGAATCATCCTTAAATTATTCAATACGTTCTCTGACAAGTTTGTCAAAACCAAATTTTCAATAAAATAAAATTGGTTTCCATGACGACGATTCAAAACCATTGTTATTTTCTATTTACTTGACTTTTGAATATCATGTCAAAATAATTCTATTTCAACGAATTATCAGTAGTAATTGCACAAGAGCTCTAAAATTATCGAATTTTTCCCGAGTGACACTTCATTTAAATAATACCTGACGAAAACATTTGAAACACTAAAAACACGTAATATAATATAGAAACTGAGTAAAATGTATTTTGAGTTAAATAAATTACATACATCCTTCTTTTTGCGTAAATTATTTTAATTCAAAAATTATTTTTTTGCCACCCTGTATAAATAATGATGTTAATGTTTATATTACTGAATAGAGACTTCAATCACCTTTCACGTGAACTACCACACAACCCCTATTCCTATTTAAAAAAATCATCGATGACGTCATCACGCCCAAATCGATGACGTCACTATTATGTAATATACGTCAAAAAATCATAATTTAAAAACATGAAGAGAAGTATCCATACTTACTCAAATTGAAAACAAAACGATTGTTGAAATATTTGTACCTTACTCAATATTTTAAAATATAAGGGTAGTTTTGCTTTAATATACAAAAAATCTATGTAAAAATAAAGGATAGGTATGGGCAAGAACAAGTAGCACCTATAGGTACTATGTATAACAATGTAGTCCAGGGTAATAATGTTTTTTCTATGACACTTCAACAGCCAGGGTACTGAAGCTTTTTTCGACACGTAGTACCTATAAAAACAAATTGTAACTATTTTTTGCGTAGGATCTGGCGGCCATTTTTATTTATAAACAATTTAGTAACAATACACGATCTTTTTTCCTTTTTTTTTCAAATCAATAGAAAACAGTAAGACGTATGGTTTAAAAATAAGCTTTAAAATGGCATATTACAAAGTTTAATACACTCATTTATTGTTAATATAATTGCGAAAAAAGGTCGAAATTTAAAAAAAAATATTTCGAAATAACTATTGCAAAAATAAATGTACAGCTTTAAAATTTTTGTCAAAGGAGGGTTCTTTGGTGCTTAATATGTGGCGAAAATTTCAAAGCGATTCATTCAATTGTTTAAATTTTATTGAAATTGTTTTTTCCCAGAGAGCTTCTCCTTGCAATAAGATAGGTCAGAAAAAAATAATGTTAGAACCATTCTACAGATCAAATATCAAATATGTTATCAAATAACCTAATTTAATAAAAAAATTTTGGACACCTTGTATAAATAATTATGTAGATGTTTATATTACTGAATAGAGAATTGAAGAACCTTTCAAGTGAGCTAGCAGACGACCCTTAATCTCATTTAAAAAAATCATCGATTACGTCATCACGCCCACATGGATGACGTCACTTATTTTGATGAACTTAAAAACAAAAATCGACCTCTTTTGGGATTTTTCCTTAAAGTCTCCGGTTTACGAAATAACGAATTTATTCCTTTCATTTGCACCATACTGTATACACATGCAACGGTGGAAAATAGTGTTGCGCACGCATGATTAGCAATTAAAAAACAAAGGAGGTTTGAATATTATATTGCAAAAACTCTTCGGTATTTCATCAATCGATGCTTAAAGAATATCTTCCTACCTTGGCAATATTCAAATTTTCAGTTTTTCACATAGTTATTGAGGGTTAAAAATGGCGGATTTCGCAATTTTTCATTTTTTAATCGCTTATATGTCAAAAACTATCAAATTTAGAGAAAAGTCACTAAAGACCTTTTCTGTTTGAAATGTTCCAAAAAACCTAAAAAACCTTTGTTCCATGCAAAAAAATAATGTTAGGAGAAAACAAAAAAAAAACGTTTAAAAATTTTTTGACCCACTTTTGGTCCTGGCAACATGCAAATTTGTTAAAGGAGTCCTTTTTGAGTAAGATTGCGTAAAAATCCGAATCGGAATATTTGTCCTAGCGGATGCTCAGTGGCTTTCTGGACTAATTGGACAATGTCCTCCCCTTCGCTCCTCCATCTTTCTCTATCCTGAGCCATGATACGATTATTTCTTATAAAAAAGTCCACTATTCGAGGAGGATCAAACCAGACTCGTCCAAATTTTATACGAAATGTTATATATTTTTATACAGGGTGGGCCAAAGAAAAGAGTGAACCTCGATATTTGGGAGTAGTTATTGGATTTTAAGGAAATGCCGAAACAGGTCTATCAAAAAAAAATGAATAACCATTGGTTTATAATTGGTTTATAATTTAAAAATAAAAACCGACCTGTCAGAGCTTTACCTCTGAGAATAATTAAATCATGAGATAATAGACTGCTTCCACCCTAATTGTATTTTAAAACAAAAATAGACCTAAGTTCTTGCTGCACTCTCTGATCGGACTAGAATATGATGCGGCTGTATTTTCGTTTTGCAACGAAATTGAAAATGGTTATTCATTTTGATTTACATGTTTACTCTGATTGGAGTACGAAGGTAACCATTCTCGTTGGAACTTTACCGCGAGCAGATGGGACGTGAATTATAAATTGCAAAATTCCCTCATCTTCCTTAGTTTCAGCATCCGTATGGCTTGCAAATTGTAGAAGCCTCGGAGGTGTAACCAGAGAAGGCTCCCATTGTTTTCAGTCTGGCGGGATGTAGAGTACCATTATGTTGTTTTATATACCATTAGAGTGAAAACTTAGTCTTTTGCTAGCAGCTGCCGCTAGGGCATCTATGCCATTTCGTTCGTTGCAATCCGTGACTGCACGCCGGATTTTGTTTTGGTGGGATCAGAGAGAGCAGCATATGTGCCTCCTGATGAGAGACTAATAAATTTCGGTAGAGGTGCTTGCTGCACTCTCTGATCGGACTAGAATATGATGTGGCTGTATTTTCGTTTTGCAACGAAATTGAAAATGGTTACTCATTTTTTTTTTGATAGACCTGTTTCGGCATTTCCTTAAAATCCAATAACTACTCCCAAATATCGAGGTTCACTCTTTTCTTTGGCCCACCCTGTATAAAAATATATAACATTTCGTATAAAATTTGGACGAGTCTGGTTTGATCCTCCTCGAATAGTGGACTTTTTTATAAGAAATAATCGTATCATGGCTCAGGATAGAGAAAGATGGAGGAGCGAAGGGGAGGACATTGTCCAATTAGTCCAGAAAGCCACTTAGCATCCGCTAGGACAAATATTCCGATTCGGATTTTTTACGCAATCTTACTCAAAAAGGACTCCTTTAACAAATTTGCATGTTGCCAGGACCAAAAATGGGTCAAAAAATTTTTAAACGTTTTTTTTTTGTTTTTCCCTAACATTATTTTTTTGCATGGAACAAAGGTTTTTTAGGTATTTTGGAACATTTCAAACAGAAAAGGTCTTTAGTGACTTTTCTCTAAATTTGATAGTTTTTGACATATAAGCGATTAAAAATTGAAAAATTGCGAAATCCGCCATTTTTAACCCTCAAAAACTATGTGAAAAACTGAAAATTTGAATATTGCCAAGGTAGGAAGATATTCTTTAAGCATCGATTGATGAAATACCGAAGAGAAAAACCTTTTAAATGAGCTAGCATACAACCCTTATTCTCGTTTAAAAAAAAATTATCGATAAAAATCAACCTGTTCCGGGATTTTTCCTTAAAGTCGCCGGTTTACGAAATAACGAATTTATTCCTTTTATTTGCTCCATACTGTATTCACATGCAACGGTGGAAAATAATGTCGCGTACGCTTGATTAGCAATTAAAAAACAAAGGAGTTTTGAATACTGTATTGCCAAAAATTCTTCGGAATTTCATCAATCGATGTTTAAAGAATATCTACCCTTATCAATATTCAAATTTTCAGTTTTTCACATAGTTTTTAAAGGTTAATAATTGCCGATTTCGAAATTTTTTAATTTTTAATCGCTTATATGTCAAAAACTATCAACTTTAGAGAAAAGTCACTAAAGATCTTTTCTGTTTGGAATGATCCAAAAAACCTAAAAAGCTTTGTTCCATGCAAAAAAAATAATTTTAGGAAAAAAACAAAATAAAAACGTTTAAAAAATATTTGACCCACTTTTGGTCCTGGCAACATGCAAATTTGTTAAAAGGGGTCCTTTTTGAGTAAGATTGTGCAAAAAACCCGAATCGGAATATTTTTCCTAGCGGATGCGCAGTGGCTTTCTGGACTAAATACTGGATGTCGCAAGGCTAATAGAATCGTATCCGTTCGTACTCAATAGTGTCGGTTATAGGATGGAGCACTTTGTAAAGACAAGGCAGCTAAACTTTATTTGGTAATATGGTGTTTACAAGAACACATCACTCCTCATGGAAAAATCAATGAGGATTTGAGTAAAAAAAAAGTTAATTCCTAGTTACTAGGAAAATTACGTAATATTCCATTTTTGGAAATGTATGTAACGTATTATTTCAGGTAGAACCTTCCGCGAATATTATATTTTTATATCCACGCAATCTATTTAATAATATAACTCTCTTTTGATTCTTCTTTTCCATTGTGTTGTTACGTCCTGGTCTATTTTGAAAATTCTGTCGGATTAAGTGAAACTTGGAGTTGCCAGCGCTACATGTGCACACTTCTATTCCTTGATAGCTACATGTGTACCAGTCAACTTCTATTATCTCAACCCGACGACAAACAAAGATAGGGAATATTGTGCCTTACATGCCCTTCAACTTTATATCCCAATACATTGTATGTTACATTCTTTTGATCAAATACAGGATTGTTTACGTCGTATTTTGCGGGATTTATATTGAATCGGACCAAGAATTCGGTAAACCAATACCATTTTAGAAATATTACTGATTCGAAAAATGTCCTGATGATGAAAAATTGCAATGCTTTCTTATAGGATATTATTTGAAAAATCTTGCTTCGACAATTTATTTATTTTAATTATAGCCCAATAAAATAAAATAAAACCAAAATGTAATTCCGTACAGGTTGGAATAAATTTTTTATTAAAGTTTAGGTCAAAACAAAAGATATTTTCAAGAAAGTATATGATTCATATGAGGGGATTATTGTTTAAATAATTAAAAATTGGTAATTTTTGCAAAAAAATTACTTTTTTAACTGCTGCGACAATGCTTGTTTTTATTAAGGATTTTACAATTTTTTTCTGCAAAGATAAAAAACAGTTTTTTATATGAGACTTACTAAATTTGACCCGTAATTTATTTAAATAATTTTAAATCAAACTTGAAAAACAAATTTCCAAAAAGATATTATTTGCAATATAAATCAGCACTATAAAATATTTTAATTTTGCAGAAAAAGTTGCGCTATGATGTCACTATAAATTGATAAAAGAATTGGTTGATAAATATTGAGTACTTTATGAGATATTTAATTTATTTATAAAAATTACCATTTTTTCAATTGCAAAAACGCGGTTGTTGCCGATAGAGTACATATACAAATTTTAAAGGTCTCATTTTGTTTATTTTTATGTGTATTTTCGACAAATGTATTGACAAACTAAAATTTTAATCAAAGACCCCTTCAAAATGACGTTTGAAAATTGGTGTAATTTGTTTAAAACTTGTTTTTTTTTAACAACATCACCACGATTATAAATTTTGAAATTATTTTTCGATATTCGTGTTCCTGGTAATTTTGGACACACTTACAAAAGAATAAAATTTTCTAGATCCATTTTTTGCAGAGATAGCTTTTCCATGTTTAAAAATTAATAATTTGTCTATTTATCAATATTAACATTTTAAAGTGCGTGAGTACATCTATCAACCCTACTACTTGACAATGTCATTTACACATAGAGTTAAAATTTAAGAATATTTTAAAAAATAATGATTTTCGTAGCGACCTTAACTGAAAACTTTTTACATGAAGAGTGGTGCAGTAGTACTTTGCAATATTTTCTTTAATAATGGACCAATTTCAATTTTTCTTTTTAGTTTATGACAGTATATAAAAATAGTACATCTAAATGACACTTTTAACAATAAATATTCGTCAATTTGTTATAAACAATTTTTTTTCAATTTTTTTTTTCTAGATGTTATAAATAAAAGTTGACACAAAAGATTTTATAAAAAAATAATACTGAATTAGCATTAAAATTTGTTAAAGGCTTTTTATCTTTGTACTTTGTATTAAAATATATATTTATTTTACAATTAATTTCATAATCTTTTTAACAGGTATCTAATACACTAAGAACTGTGTATATATTTGTTAATTTTTATTCACTTATATACATAATATATTTATATAGAAGTTGTCCTCCATTATTTTTGAACTTATACTTCTTTACCGGCGATAGAGTGTGATTTTTTTATATTTTAAAACCTATCAGCCCGGCGCATGCGCATTATAACTTTGTTCTGATTGGATGTTCAAATGACATGTCAAAAATTATCCGATATGGCAGCTGTGGTTTGGAGGTAAAGGTAAAGGTAAACAAATGTATAATATATTAGTTTTATTGTTGTGAGGACAGAAACAAAAAAGTTTATAATATTTTAGTAACTTTTAAATAGTTTTTAAAAGCAACAGGTACGTAATAATTGTTAATGTATCATAGGTATAAACCTACCTATTTGATCTGCCAAAATACATAGTATGTAATACTTTTATTTATATACATAGTTTGATTACCATCAAAATTTCTATCAATATTCACCTAATATATTGTTTTTTTACTCTATGTTTTGTTGTATTTTTTCAATTCTAAATCATTTCAATTCAAAATTAAAATAATTTGATCAAGTTTCAAAATATCAAAATATCACAAGTTTAATCCGTTTAGTTAGTCGATCTTCGTAAATAATGACACATAGTGTCCGTGGCTAAGCGGAGAAGGCGAATGAATTCCAATACCAACCGCTCTTATCAGCGCTGGTTCGAGTCCCAATAGAAACTTTCTTTTTTGTTTTTTTTAATACATTTTATGATTGTAAGTATATTTATTATATAATTGTATTTTCAGAAAATACGTATTTAGTTAAAAAAATTTTCGACAATTAATGTTCAGATATCATTTGTGGCTTGTTTAATGTGTTTGTGTGTGTTTTATTCTTTTATTATTTTAATTTTTGGCACTGTTCTAATAAAAATGTTTGAGAAGTAGTAAGTATAAATTAGTTTAATATTTAAACAAAATATAAATAAAAAGTATATTAATTTCGTTTAAATCATATAATAGAAGTAGAACTTCTTACGTGCGTACAAAGTACACACACATTCTTTTTTTATATATTTAATTTTGTAGATATTCACATTATTTTTGTGAGATTTTGCCAATGATTTGTACAAAAAACAAAGTTTTTATGATTCTTTAACGAAATTTTACTATTTTGTTAAATTTTTAAAATAAAAATTTATTTCAATGCTCTTTTGTGATTATCTTTGGTGCCAAGTTTTATTTATCACAATACTAGACAAAAAAAATTTTTTGAAAAAAAAATTGTTTATAACTTGTTAATGATTATTTATGGTAAAAAGGGTCATGCACATTATTTAAGGGTGAACGGAGTTATTATTTTTATATGCTACCCCAAATTAATAGAAAATATTGAAATTGGCCCATTATTAACGGAAATATTGGAAAATACTCCTCCGCCAATTTTCAGACAAAAAGTTTTCATTTAAGGTGCTAGGAATATCATCATTTTTTAGAATATTCTACAACTTTTATTATGTTTATAAAGGACATTGTTATGTATTAAAGTTAATAGATGTACTCACGTACTTTTAAATGTCAATATTGATAAATAAACAAATTATGAATTCTTAAACTGGGAAAAGCTGTCTCGGCCAAAAATGCTTCTAGAAAATTTTTATTTTTTTGTGGATATGTCAAAAATTACCTAAAATACGAATGTCGAAAAATAATTTAAAAATTTTTAATCCCAGCGATGTTATTAAAAAAATAAGTTAAAATCAAATTATACCAATTTTCAAACGCCATTATGGAGGGGTGTTTAATTAAAATTTTGATTTGTCAATACATTTATCGAAAATATATATAAAAGCTAAACAAATGAGATCTTAAAAACTTGTATATTCTATAGGCAACAACCGCGTTTTTGCAATTGAAAAAATTGTAATTTTTATAAATAAATTAAATATCTCATAAACTACTCAATATTTATCAACCAATTTTTTTGTCAATTTATTGTGATATTATAGCGCAACTTTTTCTGCAAAACAAAATATTTTATAGTGCTTATTTATATTGCAAATAATATTTTTTGAAAATATGTTTTTCAATATTCATTTACAATTATTTAAATAAATTATGAGTCAAATTTAATTTAGCAAGTCTCATATAAAAGACTGTTTCTTCATATTTGCAAAAAAATTGTAAAATCTCTTATAAAAACACGAATTACCGCAGCAGTTAAAACAGTAAATTTTGTGCAAAAATTACCAATTTTAAATTATTTAAACAATGATCCCCTCATATGAATCATATACTTTCTTGAAAATATCTTTTGTTTGGACCTAAACTTTGATAAAAAAATTATTCCAACCTGTACTGAATTACATTTTGATTTACATGTATTGTAATTTTATTTGATCGGTCTATTAGTAGGAAAACTAAAATCTCCCTAATATCTTAACATAATGAACCACTTGCTTAACATATTACTTAACCCTAGAACCACACCGAAGGGGCGCCGGTGACTCGAGTGTCAACACTTCTTCTTCTTATAATAGGTCTCTTGGCCTGTTCCTTACCGATTTTGAGCTTGTATTCGTAGCTGTGATGTTGACTGCCAGCTATCTTTTAAAGGGTCTTCCTATTGGTCCCTTGCCTGTTGGCTTCGAATCCCTGGCTATACGGGCTATTCTCTCGCTGTCCATTCTCGTCACATGCTGATTCCACACTCGTTGTCTCTGTCTTCCCCACCGTACTATATCTTGTATGTTACAGAGGTCTTTTATTCTGTCGTTCGGTATTCTGTCTCTCAGTGTTTTTCCAGTTATTGACCTCAGCGTTCTCATTTCTGATGTACTTAGTATCCTCTTCGTTTTTGCTGTGTCACATCTTGTTTCTATCGCTTACGTCATGATCGGTCTTACACATGATTTGTATATGCGTACTTTCCCTTCCAGCCTCATATATTTGTTTCTCCAGATGACATCCCTCAGACATCCTGACACGTAATTGACTTTATTTGCTTGCTTTCGGATGCTCTCTTTAACATCTCCATAACTATATATTTCGATTCCCAGATATTGGAATCTCGAGACTTGTTCAATTAGTTCGTTGTTAATTACTAATTTGCATCTTATGGGTTCCCTTGACACTACCAGGGATTTTGTCTTGGCTGTTGATATTTTCATGTTGTAGTTCTTCGCCACTGTATTGAAAGTTTGTGCCATTCGCTGTAGGTTATTCTCGTTATCGGAGATTAAGATTGCGTCGTCAGCATAACAGAGGATTTTTATTTGTTTTTCCGCCACCTTATATCCTTTTCCAGTACCTTTAATGTTTTTTATGATTTTGTCCATGACTAAATTAAAAATCAATGGACTCAAGCTATCCCCTTGTCTGATTCCCGAGTTGATTTCTACTTCCGATGTTAGTTCATTCGCGACGTTTATTCTGGTTTTGTTCTTCGTATTAATGTCTTTAATTATCCTTATATGCAGGTTTATTATATTCCAGTACTTTCTCAGCAATTTGTCTGGCTATGAATATGGTGTCTATTGTAAACCAATTTTTCCGGAAACCTTGTTGTTCCTCACTAATTGTGTATTCTTCATTTATTTTATTGGCAAGTATTTTATTTTTGTTAGGAGTTGTGCTCAGCAAGGTGATGGTACGGTAGTTGCTAGGGTCTTTTCTGTTTCCTCTCTTGTGTATAGGTATTGTTATACTCGTCCTCCACTGGTCTGGTACACGCTGGCTATATATTATTTATTGAAAGAGGATCTCTATGTTTTCGATTAAGGTTTCTCCTCCGTATTTCAGGAATTCATTTGGTATCCCATCGGGTCCTGGTGCTTTTCTGTTTTTTAATTTACGTATGTTATTCCTTATTTCTTTTGTGATTTCTAGTTCTGTGTCTATGTTGGATTTGTTTTCGTTTCCTGTTTCTTCCTCTTCTTCAGGTACTGTAGTATCTTCCTTATATAGTTCTTCTATATAGGTGGTCCACTGTTTTGCTTCTATTTTATTTAAACTTCTATATTCGTTAATGGGTTTTTTTTTGTTTTTTAGTATTTTCCAAACTGTTCTTTGCGTCCCATAATTCAAATCGTGTTCCATTTCGTTGATAAAGCGTGTCCAATATTCCCTTTTATATTTCTTATCTTAGAATTGATGTAATTTCTTGTGTCTCTGTATTGTTGGTAATTGTTTGGTGTTTTGTTAGTGCAGTATTGTAGGTATGTTTCCTCTTCTCATACGCTAGATATCTTATTTCAGTATTGAACCAGGGCTTTAATATTTTTGTTGCATTCAGTTTAGTTTTTCTGACCCCTATGCTTTCCTTTGCGGATTGTAATATATTATTACCATTTACTTATTTACTCCTTCACCTGTTGTTACTGGGTTTATCTCAAATCTTTGTTCTAAACGACTTTTATACAGCCATTTTGTATTTGTCTTTTATACAGCCATTTTGTATTTTGGTTCTCTAGAGACTCAATGTTTAGTTTTTCGAAGTACTTGGGTGGTTTTTTCCTCTTTTTGTGGTATTTCGAGCAAAACTTTTCCAAGCACCATTTTATGGTCTGATCCGATATTGGGCGATATTAATGCTCTTACGTCTAGTATTTGTTTAGGTATGATTTCTCTATTTGCAATTATATAGTCTATTGTTGATTGTTGGCCTTGCGTGTTTTGCCACGTGTATTTGTGTTGGGGTTTGTGTGGAAAAAACGTGTTATTTATTCTCAACAAATTTTGGGTACAGAATTCAACAAGGTATTCTCTATTTCGGTTCAATGTATCTTCGTTAAATCGTTGCTTGATATTATCTATGATGTCGTGTTAACACTAAGATTAATATTCAGATGCGACTAAATTATTTTACTGTTATCTACAGCTGCTAAGTCTGTCATTGGAATGGAACGAGCAATTTGTGCTTAATGAAGCATCGATTTGTATAATACGATCTTATTTATATTCTTCTTCTTCTTCTTTTGGCATCATAACCCTGGATGCGTCTTTGCCTGTCTGGCTATGTCATTCAATTCGGATCTCTCTTGTGCCCTTCTTCTCCATGATCTTATGTTCATAGCTTTCAGATCGTCTCCCAGCTCATCCAACCATCTTACTCTAGGCATTCCCTTTTCCAGCCTTTCTATCGGTTTCCATTGTAATATTTTCTTTGTCGTTTTTTCATCGTCTTGTCTCTGCTCATGTGCCAGCCATGACAGTTTTTGACTTTTCACAAATCGTACAATATCGTAACGTTGATTCAGTTCTCCTGATTCTACATGTGCTATCTTCCTCTTGCACTGGGCCATATACTTTTCTCTGTTTTTTTCTCTCGAATATCCTGTGTTGGGCCTTATCCTTTTCGTCATTACCCAGGTTTCACAACTATAGGTTACTACGGGTATAATCAATGTTCTGTAGATAGCCATTTTGGTTTTTTTGTCTAATAATTTCGGTGTCATCAATGACCATTTATTTATATTAATAGAACAATATTGAAAAAACTCTTCGGGATTACCAGTTATTCTTTTTTCGAGAGTCATCGTTTAGAAGTCGCATTTTGAAAAGTAAAGGATGTATATAACTGTGATACCTGCCTCAGGAAATATCTTGGTTGTTTCTTTAAAAATATAAGCTTTGCCAATCTAACTTTAGAACCAAGTATATCGATTGTCGGTATCTCTTCGACCTTCCAAAATCTCTCATCCATAATGTTAAGGTTTTCATTATTTCTCTCCGAAACTATCAACTATATAGAAAGTTTCTGTTCCACACAAGGCATAGAACTGACTAGATCCAAATGTTAAGAAGAATTTACTGTTAACTTAAAAAAAACTTTTACTTAGTACTTTGTGTTTACGGGTGCCTATAAGGATTTGATTAAGGAAGACCGATAATTATTTTTCAACACAAAACTGTTACTTTCCGCTATCCGGCAAACACACTGCCTTCTGCTTTCTTTGCCAAAAAACTCTTCGATCAAATTCCCCTTCCATCAATGACATCCCTTCAGTTCCATTGGTCCAAACAAAAATACTTACTACCTCATATATCAACGCCTCCAAATTTTCCAGTCGTCGATACTTTTACCACTTTCTCGGAAATCTAAAATCTAAACATACATACAACAATCTAAAACAAAAACGTCTTTCGTATACCCGCCGGCTAATTGTTATTAGAAGTACTTTCTTTCAAATCTACCCGCACTGATAAAATTGTAAACATTTGTCCAAAGATCATAGAATTATTTTACCATTATTAAAATAGAAACTTATAACTAACAATACAATACAGGGTAATTTCAATCGGTACCTATTTTACAGGGTGAATGAAAAATAGATATTTTAAAAATGCACTATTTTAACGTAATACAAATTGGCAAAATTTATGCATACAAATTATTATACAACTAAATAGTTAGATTTTCTTCTTCTTCCTCTCTGCCTTTATTTATTTATGACAGTACATATAAGTTAAAATAGTTACTATTTGTAATAGTTTTTTAAATCTCTTTCCCGTTTTGAACCCGAAATCTCAAAAGGATGCGTAAAGTGTAACTTTTATCAGAATCGGTAGAATCAGTAGAAGTGACTTAATCCTATGTAGATAAAATATTCTTTTATCTTGTCGGGTACTTCCCATAAAAATTCATCAAATTCTTCTTTGTCAGGTGATGTTGTATATACAGTTTTTATTATCAATAGACGTTAGCTTAGATTTTGTCTTATATTGTTTATTTTTTTACTGAATGTTAAATAGTACAGCTGTGTACTATTTAACTGTAAATCTGTACAGCTGGCAATGAGATAAGACAGGGAGATTCCCTGAGTCCTCTATTGTTCAACCTGATCATGGACGAAGTAATAAAAAAAGTAAGAACAAAAAAAAAGGGTAACAAAAGGGAGAAAAACAACTTAAAATAATCTGCTATGCAGACGACGCAAAACTAATCTCTCAAAGTGAAGATGATTTACAACGTATGCTGCACGAATTTAATATAACCGCTAGAAAATTTAACATGTTAATTTTCCCAAAAAAGACTAAATGCATGGTTATAACAGCAGATCTAATAAGGTGTAAATTAGATCTGGAGGGTCAAATTATAGAACAACGCATGGCATCACACTATCTAGCTAAGGAAAGCTTGAAACAGAAGTGAAAGACCAGGTGGATCGAGCAAACAGAGCCGAATGAAACAATATTGAGAAATAAAAACATCGGAAAAGAAGTGAAAGGCAGAATTTACAAAACAGTCATGAGACCAATAATCATATACTCGGCAGAAACACGACCTCATACAGAAAGGACAAAAGAATGCTAGAAACAACAGAGATGAAAACACTGCGAAAAATCGATGGTAAGACACTGTGGGATAGAGCTGGAAGTGCTGATATACGACGGAGATGCAAGGTGAACAACATTAATAACTGGGTGAAAAACAGAAGAGTAGAATGGAACGACCACATAAGCCGAATGACAACAAATATAGTAGTATTTTTTCAGGTGATGTCATTGTATATATGAAGGGGTGGCTGCAATAACCAGGCAGCTCCAATTACTCTTAACAAAAATCGGCCGATCGTTCCCTGCAACAAACGGGCATCTCTTAATAACGGCACATAACTGGCAACGATATTTGGAGCTACCTTGCTTTCGGTTTGTAGCAAGAACTGGGCAGCTCCTGGAGAATCCTCCTTTGCATTTTTAGGTTTTTTTCGATTTCCCACAAATTTTAAAATTTGGAGCTACCTGGTTATTGCAGCCACCCCTTCATATACAGTTTTAATTATCAAGAAATGTTTGCTTCGATTTTGTCTTATATTGTTTATTTTTTTACTGAATGCTAAAATAGTACAACTGTGCAATCAATCAAAAACCAGTCTGGATAATTGGCTCTGCCAAAGACATTTTTAAGAAATAAACATATAATAGTTCAACTGATCAGTAAACTAAGAAGACGCAAACTAAATAGTTTCGTCATATTACAAGACACCTATCAGAGGACTTTGAATTTCTGAAGTTTTCGTTTAATTTTACACAGACAGATCCGACCTAAACGTCATTCTGACAAGAGAAAAACATCATGATTGAAAAAGATAATAGTCTAGTAAAATAAACACACTCTACATGTACATCAAAATGTAAATTCGTACAGGTTAAAACAAATTTTATATCAAAGCTTAGGTGGGTACAAAAGATATTTTCAAAAAGTATCCAAATCATACAAGGGAATCATTGTTTAAATAATTAAAAAGGGGTCATTTTGGCAAAAACATTACCTTTTTAACTGCTGAGGTCATTCAGTTACCAATGAAGGTCTATATAATTTTTTTCTGCAAAGCTGAAGGGTAAATCTTTCACATAAGACTTACTAAATTAAATTTGACCCCCTATTTATTTAAATAATTATATATTAAAATTTAAAAACGAATTTGCAAAAAATTATTTTTAGCATCTTAAACAAGCACTATAAAATATCTTATTTTGCAGGAGAAGTTGCGCTATATTATCAGTATTAACAAAAAAAATTGGTCCAAAAAATAGTTAATCTTTTTTGAGATATTTAATTTATTTATTAAATGTTACTCTATTTTCAATTGCAAAAACGCGGTTATTGCCAAAGAAATATTCATCTGTATTAGATCCCACTATTTTTATTTTTATGTATATTTTCGACAAATGTATTGATAAATTAAAATTTCAGTTAAACTTCCCCCAAAAATGGCATTTGAAAATTATTCAAATTTGTTTATAATTTGTTTTTTTAATAACGTCGCGGGAATTAAATATTTTAAAATGCCCTTTCGATAATTGGATTCCTAGGAATTTTTCACTAATTAACAAATTTTTTTGTCTTTGTCTCTTCTTCTTTTTTTTTCTTGGAGTTATATTACTACTGGCCCTTTTAGGGTTAAGTTTCATTAAGAATGTCGAATCTCTAAGTTGTAGATTCTAGACCTAAAACTATTAAGACTGGTCTAAAATCACTTAAATAAAATGTGGCTACTTACCGAGTTACAGGGTGTTTTATTTAAAAATTTAAAAATTATTTTTACCAAGTACTTTCAAACTATTTGACGTATCCTTATCATACTTGGCAGAAAGTGTGGCTACTATACAGTCTACTAAATTTTGATAAATAAAAGTTTCTAGCTACTACCAGAGGCGTACGACAGGGGATAGTGAATGGTTAACCCTTCCCAAATTCTACGTCACTGAGGGAATTACTATTTTAGCAAAATTTTTCGATTCTCCAATACTTTCTATGTAAATAATATACTGTTTTGTAGTAAAGAAAAGAGAGACGTTCTCACAAACAATTTATTTTACAACTGACGACCAGTTTCGCTGTCTACAATATTCACAGCATCTTCAGGTCACTGATGATCTTCAGGTGCTGTGAATATTGTAGACAGCGAAACCGGTCGTCAGTTGTAAAATAAGTTGTTTATGAGAACGTCTCTCTTTTCTTTACTACAATAGTATGGACTCACACATGCAACCCATTCATTTTTTTATTCATTTTTTAATATACTGTTTATTGGTAACGATTATTTCATTAGTTTTCGAGATATTGGACGTTAAAAATGAAACGGCATAGTTATATTGATTCATTCATTCATTCATTTTAAACTTCCAATATCTCGCAAACTGATGAATTTATTGATACCAATAAAGTTATTGACATACAAAGTATTGGAGAATCGAAAAATTTCGCTAAAATAGTAATTCACTCAGTGGCGTAGAATTTGTGAAGGGTCAATCATTCACTATCCCCTGTCGTACGCCTCTGTCAGTAGGTAGAAACGTTTATTATTCACAATTTTGTAGGGTGTATAATAGCCACACTTTCTGCCAACTATGATAATTATACGTCAAATAGTTTTAAAGTACTTGGTAACAATAATTTTTAAATTTTTAAATAAAACACCCTGTAACTCAGTAAGTAGCCACATTTTATTTAGGAGATTTTAGTTAAATCTTAATATTTTTAGGTCTAGGATCTACAATTCAGAGATTCGACATTCTTAATGAAATTTAACCCTAAAAGGGCCCGTAGAAATATAACTCGAAGAAAAAAAGAAAAAGAAAAAAAACGACAAAAAAATTTGACAATTAGTAAAAAATTCCCAGAAACCCAATTATCGAAACTGAATTTCAGAATACTTAATCCCCGCGACGTTATTAAAAAAACAAATTATAAATAAATTTGAATAATTTTCAAATGCCGTTTTAGGGAGGAGTTTAACTGAAATTTGAATTTATCAATACATTTATCGAAAAATACATAAAAATAAAAATAATGAGATCTTACGCAAATGAATATTTCTTTGGCAACAACCGCGTTTTTGCAATTGAAAATATAGTAACATTTAATAAACAAATTCAATATCTCAAAAAATTTTACATATTTTTCGACCAATTTTTTTTGCTTAATACTGGTAATTTAGGGCAACTTCTCCTGTAACATAAGATAATTTATAGTGCTTATTTAAAACGCTAAAAATAATTCTTTGAAAATTTGTTTTTAAAGTTTTGTATATACAATTATTTAAATAAATAGGAGGTCAAATTTAATTTAGTAAGTCTTATGTGAAAGACACCCTTTAACTTTGCAGAAAAAAATCCTATAGACCTTCATTAGTAATTGAATGACCTCAGCAGTTAAAAAAGTAACTGTTTTGCAAAAATTACCCCTTTTTAATTATTTAAACAATGATCCTCTTGTATGATTTGGATAGTTTCTTGAAAATATCTTTTGTACCTACCCAAACTTTGATATAAAATTTGTTTCAACCTGTACGAATTTACATTTTGACTTTTTTTATTTTATTAGGCTATAAAATAATAGTACGGAAAATTGACTATATCGTTCTTTAGATTTGCTGTCAATAAAGCGAAGATAGCGAATATAATAGCTAAATAATATAATATTCAGTGAATGATAACAGCCAAAGGACTAGAAGGAGAACGAGAGCATAATACCCCCAGACGAGAATTTTATCAGATTTTTAGTTTATTTTGAGATAAAATATTCAAAATATATTTTCATACTCCATTCTAAATGTTTACAAGAAGAGCTGTTATTGATAATATCAATGTCCATATTGATCTTGTTTTTGAACAGTGTTATTATTACTATCAATGTACGTATGACTGCAGCGTTCTTATTAAAGTTAAACAAATATTTATCATAATCCATTCATACAATATATTCATAGAAATGAAAATAGACTCTTTTAATTCTAAACAACGTCAACAAAATTCCAACAACACGGGAAATTAATTCGTACTGAGTGGAAATTTGTAAGAAATCACCAAATTATTTACGAACATCCAAACCTGTTGCAGTGCAACCGACATAGACTTATCGACGTGAGAAGACAGTTTTGTGATTTCACCTCACGTACATTATGCATGGATTCTAAGGACTCTAGAGCCTCTCGGTAATCGGGTTCAGGAGAATTCGACCTGTGAATCACAACTAAGCCAGTAACAAAATCTGGAAAGTGGAGAACCGCACAGTCACCCATCCACCCACCATAGCCTACGCCTTGATGAAGGAAAGAGGCAGTGCCGTATTTAAAAAGAAATATATTGGTAAAAATTGTTCCCTGTAAATGCATTGTTTGGTTACTATAATAAATAAATCTGAAAAAAAATAATAGTGATTACAGTAAAAGAAAAAATAAAAAATTATGTTAATAAAAATAATAGTAATAATTATATACGAGCTGTAAGAAGTAGAAAAGTCATCAGGAGAGCTGAAGAAATAATGATGAGTACTGCAAGACACTCAAGATATGATCCAGAAAACAACAGCCCAACAGTACCTGGATACATTAAAACAAAAACTCTATGTTTATTCAGGACGACCAAGAAGGTACAAAGTGAGTAACAACCGAAAATCCGACAATGCCCTTTTTGAGACTGCTGAGAAGGCGTTCTATCGAAAACTCAATTCCACTGCAGAAAATCTTGAGAAGTCTTAACCAAGCCAAGAAGAAATTCAAGAGTTTTGGGGAAATCAACTTTCCACACCAGCTGCTCTTAGCAACAATGCTGGATGGATAGAAGATACGATACAGAACTGCCAACACTACACTACTACTCTCTACGGACCCTTCACCACTGAAGAAGTCTCAAATATCATCAAAGAGCATCATAATTGAAAATCTCCTGGACCAGATGAAGTTCAAAACTTCTGGCCTAAGAAGTTTTGGAGTGTTCATGATTGCTTATCAACACTAATTAGTAATGTTATTTCTTATCCGCAGGAAACACCATCATTTCTAACTCAGGGAACCACTTATTTAATACCGAAAGATCAAAATAACACCCAAGATCTAGCCAAATACCCCCCAATTACTAGTCTTTCAACTTTATATAAATTGGTCACATCCTGTGTAGCCCGGCTTATGAACCAACACTGTGCTCTGAACAATATCACAGAGCCTCAACAGAAAGGATGCGCTAAGGGTTCCATGGGTTGAAAAGAACAACTTATCATGGACTCAGTCATGTCTAATCGGGCATATTCCAAAAAGAGGAACCTATTTACTGCCTTTATTGATTACAAGAAGGCCTTTGGTTCAGTGCCGCATGAATGACTTATATAGATATATTAAGAATATATAAAGTCGATGATAATATACCTTTTTAAAGACCTTTTTAAAGCATATCGCACTAATAATACAACAGTGTCGTAACTCAAAAAAGATGATTTTTCAGAATCAACGAAAAACTTATTACTTACTTCCTATTGCAGGCAAACAAAAAATTAATGCATAATATGTTTCTAATTAATATTAAAGGAAGTTTCTTTGTACTCTTAGGTTAAATAAAAATACTGTCAGTGAAGTTATTTAAGAATTTTGAGTTAAAACGGTATTGTTCTAAGCAAAATGTTCAAAATGAGATATTATTTTTAGTTATGACATTATTTATGAAATATTTTTTGTTACTACAATTTGATTTACTAATATTTTTCTGCGGTTTACATCAGTTTTTGGGAAATTTTACGGACTCTGTCGCTCATTGTAAAATTAAAACAGTTAATTCTACTTTTATTAAAAAAAAATAATGAAACTTTGCCTCTTGGTACTGGTAGCACAGCTTGCAAGTCATATACGGCGAATATTGTTGAATCTATGTTAGTATCTTTGTCTTTCTCTATGTTAGCATTTCTCCTTTCTGGGCAGTTCTTTTTCTTTCAAGTGGTTTTCGTACGTCACAATAATACTGTTTTTCCATCCTCATCAGCATTTTTGAAATTTTCGCAAAGATAACATTGATCTTTTCTTGTGTATAGAAGGATATGTTAAAATATTTAGTAATAATGCGGTTAAAAGTAGTTGCAGACGTAAATGATTTGAAGTTTTCTTCTGTATATTTATCTTTGTAGTCTCGATATAAATCAGCTAAATATTTGTCACACTTTATATTCCCGTGACGTCTGAGCTCTACGGTAATGTAATTCGACGCGTGGTATAGCGTTTATAAAATGTTTGACACGTTCATGCATCTCCGGTTCCACAATATGTTTTGCCATGTTTCCCGCGTAATTTGCCATGTTTTCTGCGTTTTCCAAGAGCTACAAGTAGAAGAGCTACTCGATGAAGAGCTTCTTGAAAAAGAGCTTCTTGGGGAAGAGCAACTTGATGATTTTACTGTTCGACCTCAAAACAAACTATAGGTTTTCCTTTGTACAACAGGAACGAAATGCGGATCTCGGTCGGAGTCATCGGAATCAAAGTCGCTCTGGTCTGAGTGCACCGGTGAAATGTGATATTGCCTTTGGTTGGATTCTGTAATAGGTTTAACATTACTGACCTTACTAAAGGTCACTGTCTACGTCAATTTCTTGAAGTACTTTGATGACTCGTAAATGGTAAAGGTATAGGTGCCGGTTGTACTTTCGTAACGTGACTGTTCTCTATCTGAGCACCAGGTTCATTATTTGTAGTCACCATTGGGAATACCGACGGTGAAGAGTTTTCCTGCTCGCCATCCTCAACATTTGTTGCCATAGCAACAAGTAATCGCCCACGATCACTTGTTGCTATGAATCGCACCCTTAAAAATGAATTAAGTAATTATTAACATAGGTAATTGACGAAATGAACAAGAATGTCACGAACAGTGTGGTAACTCTAAATTTATAAAATAGTTAGTATTTAGTAAGCTTTTTTAATAACGCTGCTTCACATTTTAAATGAGTTATTCCTATACGTTGATTGACAAATCGATAATGATTAATAAATGTTTTACAAACAACAACAAAATGGTTTAAAGTTATAATTCAGCAATAGTGTAGCATGTCAAAAATAATGAACTGAACCAATAATAGTGTCGTTAGTAAAAATATTATTTTAAAACGTGCTTTTGTAAATCAGTAATAGTGTAATAAGTAGAAAAACAACAATGTTATGGTTAGGTTCAAATCAACAATAATGCAATAACTCAAAATATAGATATGCAAATTACATACCTGATTTAGCAATAACGTGGAAACTCAAAATGATGAGCAAAGCGATACGTAAGTTTTCGATCACCCTTGGCTGCAACTAAAAATGGCGCAATATTGTGAGGGCGATATCGACAGTCGGTCAGTCATGAATAACGTCTTATGGCGCCATCCCTTATCCATTTTTTGCACTATTAAAACGACGGTTTTATTGACTTGTAGGGAATTGAATTTTACGTCTGAATATAGTGTTATGTCAAATTCGAAACATTTTGAGTTACGACACTATTGTATTATTAGTGCGATATAATGACAGAGTGGAAGACTAAAATTCACCTTCAAATACCTGGCGAAAATAACATCGAGACATATAATGTTGTGGCGAAGCATCAAAAATAAAAACAATGTTTTGGCGAAGCTTAATCATCTGTTGTATAAATATGGATGATTTGAAATTAATGGCTTCCACTCGAAACCAACTAGATGAGTTGCTAAGAACTGTAGAATCCTTTTCAAATGACATTAGTATGTACTTCGGACTAGACAAGTGCCGTGTTTTAATTACAGTCAGAGGAAAAGTGCCCGGAGGATTCGATATGCAAAATGGCCAGAAAATTTAGTGCCGGTTCGAAGGTCTTATTTTTGAAGATATTTGGTTATTTGTAGTAAAAAAAGTTTGTTTTTTAATTTGAAAAAATGCCCTTTTTTCAAAACAACTTAAAAAATAATTCAAAATAACTTCAAAAGTATTAGTGAGATGAAAAATCTCAAAGAGTAAAGAAATGTTCGTTTTACTTTTATAAATATTTTGGTTTTATTTTATTTTTCTGTAATTTCTGTAAGACAAAAATTGGTTAAGATATGTCTGTTCAAGACTGGCATACACTCGTGATTAATGACTCGTTCAATTCCTTTCAACTGGAACCCTTTCAAAAATAAGCACTTTGAAGCGCTGAAACTTACAGGTCATATAAAAAAAGTTAAGTAATTTATAAACCGGTAATGATTAGTTTCAATTGAGGTTCAAATAGGGGAAGATTTTCACAATTTTTTTACCAAAAAATGGGCTCAACTATGTTTTGACCGTAACTCGCTTAGTTTTGATGCTAGAAACTTTTATAGAAAATATAAATAGAGCTTTTGTTAAACACTAAAATTTTAATGAGTTTTCCCCGAAAAGTGCTTCATTTTTTGGCTATTTCACGTTGAAATATTCGATTTGGAATTCGACGAATAAGAACAACTTTTAATGTACTACGACTTTGCTTTTACTGGGTCGATAGACTTTTTCGATTTTTATAAGCTACATTTTTGGTAAGAATATTTTATTCGATCAAATACGTACTTTTTGAGTTATTTGCGAAAAACCGCCTGAAAACGTCGTGTTTCTGTTGAACAGTAATCATTTGCACTGGTTAATATCTCGAAAATATTGACTTGATCACTTCGGTGGTGACACTGAAAATTACACGGTATCGCCGTATTTCACGTTCATTTACTGGGCTATAACACATATAGGTTTTTGTTGCACACGTCGCATTAATAATTGTTTAAAGAGGGCCATTTCCAATTCTGAGGGGGGCCCCGACGGAGTTTGTTATGCCACTGGACAGTGCAATTATTCTCCAAATCATACCAGATATTACATACCATGTGATTGCGGTATTTGCTACGGCATTGCTTAAACCAAAAAAGTAATTTAATTACTGAATGTATGTTAAAGTTCGGTTCTGTTTAAGGGTTAACCTCTACAACTCACGGAAGGGAGGCTAAAGCAAGCGGACGAGCAGACAGGAGGCGATACATTAGTGTGACTTACTTATTAACATCTGACTGGCGAGTTTCAATCAATGTCCTCAAAGGGAAATTGCCTTGACCAAACAGTTCCTTATTAATGGGGAAATATTTACATTTCTGGTTTAGTTCGGTAGCGATCCAGTAATTGAATCTGTGTGTCTTGATCACAGGAGATTTAAACGGGACCAATGATTCAAATATATCAATCAGCAGAACGAAGTGTTTGATTAAAATTAACAATTTTGTCTGATCTATCTAATACCGAGTATAGAATGGCGATGAAACAAAATAGATATCCTGCTTGTTTAGTAAGTAATAAACGAACCGTAAAATTGAACTAATCCCAACATTACATTTTACAGTTAATAAATATTTGGATAACTGAACTAACGTAACTGTCCATAGCTTTGATGAGATTCGGTGACGTAATCAATAAAAATGGCACAAATCCCTGATCATGTGGTTATTATTTAATTGATTAGAAACGAGATTTTAAATAAGATATTACTTACTCTAAAAACTATAACTACACACAACGCAAAAGTCTACAACAAAGGATATTTGAATAATTTGACAATACCAATGACAGAAATATCATGACCATATAAATTTGCTTTTACTACAATTGTTGATACAGTCACTCACTTCTTATCAAAAAAAAATTGTAAAACTAATAGCAATACGTGTTTTAGAATGTTTTTTATAAGGGACAAAAAAATCGACATTTTTATGTTTTGTTTATTTTTAATTTTAGTCACTGTATACCATTCTTGCTTAATAGGTGAGTTAAAGAAATTGTCTTTTTACCATGCAACGACAACATTTAACGTTGGACGAGATTAATAGAGCCGTGGGCCTCCTTCAAGCTGGTATGCGACAAACTCAAGTTGCTGACCAGCTGGGTGTCTCCCAAAGCGTCGTAAGTCGTTTGTGTCGTCGGCTTAGAGACACTGGGAGTCCAGCCGAGCAACATCCAGGACGTGGTCGCTCTACAACCATCGGTCAAGACCGATATTTAATTTTAAATGCCAGAAGGCAGCCAACAACCACAGCACCCGAGCTGGTTAATGAATTACAGCTTGCACATAATGTAACAATTAGCCGCAGTACTGTGAGGAATCGTCTCCATAAAGCCAATCTTCGTAGTCGGCGACCACTGAGATGTCCACCTCTATCTAGAGGCAATCGCGCTGCAAGATTAACCTGGTGTCAAGAGTTTCAGAATTGGACTGACAATGACTGGGCCACAGTTTTGTTTAGTGACGAGTCTAGATATGGATTTCATCCAGATTCTCGTCGGACAAGAGTTTGGAGACGACCCGGAAATGGAAAACGATTACGACATATTCAAGAAGTGTATGGATACAGAGGTGGTACATTAATGGTATGGGGCGGAATCATGATTGACAGAAGAACTGACCTCATTTTCCCAGGTGGCTTTCTCAGAAGTCAGCAATATTTGGACACTATTCTTGAACCTGTTGTGCGCCCGTTTGCTGCTGCTGTTGGAGAAAATTTTTACTTTATGCATGATAACGCTCGACCACATGTTGCGGATATTGTAACAAACTAGTTGGATAACGAGGGCATTGATGTATTGCCGTGGCCAGCACAATCACCGGACTTGAATCCCATTGAGCATGTATGGGACATGCTCCAACGAAGAATTACTCCACATATGGGCAATATCTACAATGAGTTTCAATTAAAAGAGCTTCTGAGAGAACAATGGACACAACTATCTCAAGCAGACATTAATTATGTGATTCGGAGCATGCACAGTAGATGTAGAGCTGTGATAAACCAACGTGGTAGCCATACTTTATTTTAAGTTTATATTTCGTATTTTTGACATTTTATGGTGGTAGGTATGTGAAACATGGGTGATTTGCAATATTTTTTTTGTTCCAATTTTCTGTTTTTTCTGCAATTTATGGTTTTTGACATATTAAACAACAATTTAAACTACAAATTTTGTATTACTTTTTTTAAGTTGATTACAGATAAACAAAATACGTCTATTTATAAAAATATCCTTAGACTTTTGCGTTGTGTGTATTTTCCAACATCGTATTCGTGCGCCATTTTTATTGATTGCGTTAATTAATCCCATTACAAACTGTAAACAGGTCAATGCCATTTAACATTGTATATATTACTTTTGTCTTATCTTTGTATATCTTTTAAGATATATATTATTATGACTATGCATGGAAGAATATTTTGGCTACATCAGCTTAAAAGTTATCTGGTTTCGATCAGATGCTTTCCAATAGAAGAGAAATATAGAGGGAGTGTGGGAGAATGAGAAGAAAATTAAAAATTTTCGAAATATCACTATAAGAACTTACGGTAGGCTTAGAATTTAGCTGACTAAGCTGCATAAATACTGATTTCTTTTAACTTGATCAGTTGTATTATCCATCATACACTTATGATGGATTTAGAGTAGCATAAAATTTCAATAGGTGATTTTAATGTAAAACCATCTGCAACCCATCTTAGACGCTGAGATTTAATTTCTTGGACTACGTCGCTCGCCCTGTACATCTGCTTGACCTCAGCATTTGTTCTCATTCAGTATTGGTTGCTATTAGGGTTGTGATAAGGTCCAAAGATTCTTCTGAGGATTTTTCTCTCAAAACATTTAAGTTTTGTTTTAATTGCTTTGGTCAGAGTCCACGTCTTACACCCATACATGAGTACCGGTCTTATAACAGTTATAAGTTTTAAACAGTTACTCTTTTATATATTCTGATCTTTGATACTCGTGTTAGGCCCTTAGAATTAATAGTATTGTGGAGGCTACACATACATATGTTTGCTATCTGAATTCTCCCTTTAATCTCTTTCGTGTTATCGTTATCTGCAGTGATTTTTCCTCCAAGTTATTTAAAACTCTCCACCTTTTAAAAGTTATCTAGTCTATCGTAACATTTTGCCCTATTCTGTCTCGTCCCTTTTGTCTGTTAATGCGCATGCATTTGGTTTTCTCTTCATTTACCCTTAAACCAATTTTCTTTGCCTCTACCTACAATTTATTGAAAGTCTCTTTCGCATTGGTGACTGTGTTTCCCACAATATCAATGTCACCCGCGTATGCTAGTGGTATTTTTGGTCCATTTAGTGTCAGTAATTCTGTTCCAATTTGTGCTGTTATTACTACTTTCTTCAAGATTAGATTAAAAAGAAGAGATGACAGCGCATCTCCTTGTTCCAGGCCACTGCTTATATCGAACGATTCTGAGAGTCTGTTACCTATCCGTACTCTGGAACTACAGCCATTTACGCATATCTTAACCAGCTGGATAAGTTTTTTTGGAACTGAAAATTCTGCCATTGCATTCCACATCTGATCCCTTTGAATGCTATCGTACGCTTACCGGAAATCTATGGAGAGATTATGTATAGTTTTATTGAATTCCCGTCCGTTTTAAAGCAGCTGCCTTAGGGTAAGAACAGAACAAGTAGGTCGAGGTGGAGGTGTAAGTCGCGGTGGATGCTACTAGTTAAGTCGCGGTCGATGTCGACAGCACATAGCAAGGAGGTCACCTGCGCTGTCAGTTGAGCTAGAACCACTATCAAGTGAAGTAGTTTGATGAAATTTGAATGACAAAAAGACTGTGCTTTGCGATGTTGTGTCAGTCAAGTGATGATAGTGATGAAATATCAGCTGTAAATAATCAGATTCTCGTTCATATTTCAAAAATTTACTGAATTTAATTATTTAGAAATACAAAAATAAACTGAATAAAAAAAGGGATTATACAGGGTGTCCCGAAAAGAATGGTCATAAATTATACCACACATTCTGGGGTCAAAAATAGTTCGATTGAACCTAACTTACCTTAGTACAAATGTGCTCACAAAAAAAGTTACAGCCCTTTGAAGTTACAAAATGAAAATCGATTTTTTTCAATATATCGAAAACTATTAGAGATTTTTTATTGAAAATGGACATGTATAATTCTTATGTCAGGAACATCTTAAAACAAAATTATAGTGAAATTTTTTCACCCCATAAAAAATTTATGGGGATTTTGTTCCCTTAAACCCCCCCAAACTTTTGTGTACGTTCCAATTAATTCATTATTGTGGTACCATTAGTTAAACACAACGTTTTTAAAACTTTTTTGCCTCTTAGTATTTTTTCGATAAGCCAGCTTTTATTGAGATGCGGCTTCTTTTTCAATACATTTACGTAAAAATTTTATGGGGGTTTTGTTCCTTTAAACCCCCCTAATGTTTGTGTACGTTCCAATTAAACTATTATTGTTGGTACCACATTGCCTCTACCTACAATTTATTGAAAGTCTCTTTCGCATTGGTGACTGTGTTTCCCACAATATCAATGTCACCCGCGTATGCTAGTGGTATTTTTGGTCCATTTAGTGTCAGTAATTCTGTTCCAATTTGTGCTGTTATTACTACTTTCTTCAAGATTAGATTAAAAAGAAGAGATGACAGCGCATCTCCTTGTTCCAGGCCACTGCTTATATCGAACGATTCTGAGAGTCTGTTACCTATCCGTACTCTGGAACTACAGCCATTTACGCATATCTTAACCAGCTGGATAAGTTTTTTTGGAACTGAAAATTCTGCCATTGCATTCCACATCTGATCCCTTTGAATGCTATCGTACGCTTACCGGAAATCTATGGAGAGATTATGTATAGTTTTATTGAATTCCCGTCCGTTTTAAAGCAGCTGCCTTAGGGTAAGAACAGAACAAGTAGGTCGAGGTGGAGGTGTAAGTCGCGGTGGATGCTACTAGTTAAGTCGCGGTCGATGTCGACAGCACATAGCAAGGAGGTCACCTGCGCTGTCAGTTGAGCTAGAACCACTATCAAGTGAAGTAGTTTGATGAAATTTGAATGACAAAAAGACTGTGCTTTGCGATGTTGTGTCAGTCAAGTGATGATAGTGATGAAATATCAGCTGTAAATAATCAGATTCTCGTTCATATTTCAAAAATTTACTGAATTTAATTATTTAGAAATACAAAAATAAACTGAATAAAAAAAGGGATTATACAGGGTGTCCCGAAAAGAATGGTCATAAATTATACCACACATTCTGGGGTCAAAAATAGTTCGATTGAACCTAACTTACCTTAGTACAAATGTGCTCACAAAAAAAGTTACAGCCCTTTGAAGTTACAAAATGAAAATCGATTTTTTTCAATATATCGAAAACTATTAGAGATTTTTTATTGAAAATGGACATGTATAATTCTTATGTCAGGAACATCTTAAAACAAAATTATAGTGAAATTTTTCCACCCCATAAAAAATTTATGGGGATTTTGTTCCCTTAAACCCCCCCAAACTTTTGTGTACGTTCCAATTAATTCATTATTGTGGTACCATTAGTTAAACACAACGTTTTTAAAACTTTTTTGCCTCTTAGTATTTTTTCGATAAGCCAGCTTTTATTGAGATGCGGCTTCTTTTTCAATACATTTACGTAAAAATTTTATGGGGGTTTTGTTCCTTTAAACCCCCCTAATGTTTGTGTACGTTCCAATTAAACTATTATTGTGGTACCATTAGTTAAACACAGTGTTTTTAAAACTTTTGTCTCTTAGTCTTTTGTTCATAAGTCACCTTTTATCGAGATGTAGTTTCTTTTTCAAAATATACCTAAAAATGTAAATTATAAATAAATTTTCAGATTATTAATAGATCTCTATAACCGTACTTAACCATATACAAATATGTGGTGGATTGGACAAATATTCAAAATATCTCGATAAGTACTGGCTTATCGAAAAAGTACTAAGAGGCAAAAAAGTTTTAAAAATAATGTGTTTAACTAATAGTGCCACAATAATAATTTAATTGGAACGTACACAAAAGTTTGGGGGGGTTTAAGGGAACAAAACCCCCATAAAATTTGTATGGGGTGCACAAATTTTAGTTAATTTTTTTTTTAAGATATTGCTGTCGTAAAAATGCCACATGTCAATTTTCAATAAAAAATCTCTGAGAGTTTTCGATATATGAAAAAAAATCGATTTTCATTTTGTAACTTCAAAGGGCTGTAACTTTTTTTGTGTGCACTATTGTATATAGGTAAGTGAGGTTCAATCAACCTATTTTTGACCCCAGAATCTGTGGTATAATTTATGACCAATCTTTTCGGGACACCCTGTATAAAAAGTATCAACTCAGATAGCGCAGGTAACGACAACTTGGCTTCGAACGGACCAATCACAGTGAAGCATCCGTTTAGGCCGCTCAGTAGACATCCATGTAAAACAAACTCATTTTATTTTCAAAAGCATCGATGTAAACCTCCTGGGTGGCATCGCGCTAAACCTCCACCGCGACTTACCTGCTTTGTCCTCTTCCATTCACTACAATGTGTTTGTTTTACATGGATATCGACCGCGACCTCCACCTCCACCTTCACCGCGAACCACTTGTTCTGTTCTTACCCTTAGAGTAAAATCTGATCTTTGGTTGATTTATTTTTTCTGAAGCCGGTTTGGTATTCCCCTATGAAATCTTCTACAAACGGTGTTAGCCTACTTAATAGGATGTTCGATAAGATTTTATACTCCGTATTAAATAAAAAGATGGCTCTATAATTAGAGCATATGGTTTTGCCTCCCTTTTATGGATGGGGATTATTACACTTTCGTGACATTTTGTTGGTACTTTCTCTTTGTTCCATATAAGTGTTATTAGTTTGTGTATTTGTCTATGTAAAGTTTCTTCTCCGTACTTAAGGAACTCAGCCGGTAGGTTGTCAGAGCCTGGAGCTTTTCCGTTCTTTAATTTGTTAATTTCATGCAATGTTTCTTCTATATTTGGGTCCTCTACCGATAGGTAGAGGACCTCGCATTATCTTGCTGAAGGATACATTCTGGACCCATATTTTCAGCAAACGGGACAGCATGTGGTTTAAGAATTTCGTTAATATACCGCTTTGCTGTCATCGCCCCCCGCGGAATAACTACTGGATCAGAGCGGCCATTTAAAGTTATCCTACTCTAAACCATAATTAAACTTCCACTAAAAATCTGGGTTTTCTTGAATTGAGGAGTCCAAAAAGCGTTTAACTGGTCTTCTCTAGACTCTAACACGTCCACCAACATGATTTAAAAGAAATCTGGACTCATCAGTAAACATGACATTACTCCATTTTGCCATGGTCCAATTTATGTGTTCTTCTGCCAACAGGCGACTGGCTCTACGATGTGCAGGGGTCAAAGAGGTACTCTAGCTGGCCTTCTTGCATTCAACCCATGTTGATGAAGCCGATTACGTATAGTTTGAGTATTTACTCTGAATCCGTAGCATCTACCAACTCATTTTGTAGCATTCGAGTAGTACTTCGACAATCTCTGATGGCCCATAGTTGTAAGTCGATCCTCACTAGCTGTAATCGCTCTTGCATGACACGTATAAGGTTGTCATCTAATATCTCCACACATTTTATGCCGGGTCCAGACTCTGTTTATCGCAGCAAAACTAAAATTTAACATTTCTGCTGAACGGCGCCTTGAGTAATCTTCTTGAATTAAAGTTATTACCCTAGAAATTTGAATCTCTGTGAAATACACTCTGTGCTTTCGGAGCCTTTCAAGCACATCAAAATCCATCATTAAATTCTTAATAACCTTAACGTAAATATCGACAGAAGTTCAATAACGGAATAAATGTGATTAAAAAATGTTATCAAATTTTGTTTTTTAATTAACTATTTATATGGAAATAAGCCACAATTAAATTGAAAAAAATAATTTTATTAACGTTTCGACGCCCAAATTTTTGTTCTTTAATGAATACATGAAAAACTAAGATAAGAAACTTGTTTTTTTGTTTCATATATACAAACTGTATATATGTGTCTACTGGGTGGACGTAAATATTCAAGTTCCTACCTAATGCAATAAACTATAAACAATTCACATTAAATTCAGTTAGTGGCTTCTTTTTCGTTTTCATCAGTGTATATGTATTTCTCAATGAACCCTCGTACACTTCTATTTGAAAATTCCATAAAACATTGGCAAATAACCGATAAAGCAATTCCAGTATAGCGAGTAAAGTGAATCTGTTAAACGAATTATCAATTCTAATGGAGAACACCTGTTGGTAGAAGAATATTGTACGCTGTGTGATTTCATTCATTCACTAGACTAGCAGCGAACAGTGATTTATAGTGGTGTCTATCCAACCGGAAGCCCAGAAGATTAATGAAAATATTCGACGCCGACGCCCATTGCGCCGACGCCTGGATTGATTGTTTTTGTAGACTGATACTAGTTATACAGGATGGACTATTTTTAATGAAAATAGATCAAATATAAACTAAATTTTGACTAAAATTAATGTACAAAAATAATTTTAAAAACCAAAAACAACACAAAATAATAAATTAATATACGTCATGCAATTAAACTTATTAAATATTCATAAAATCTTACTTGGTTAATTTTATGTAATTATCTTAGAAATAAATAAATATCTAACAAATATCAGGGACACGAATAGGCCTGACATGGGCAGTATTTGGAAAACTAAGCCATTCTCTAAAAAGTTAAATTTTCATATACCGCGGGTCTGGAATAAGAATGACGTAACTGCAAAATGCCAAATTTCTCAGGAAAGCAAAAAAAAACGATTTTTAAATGTTTAAAATAGGGATTAAATGAGAAGTAATCGTCCAGCAGGAGCATCGGTATGGCGTTTATTGTTACAATGATCGCTTGTAATTTTATCCCTAATGGTTCGAATTTTATTATGTTAATTTAATCCCCCCATTTCAACCCTTTTTACAGTTGCATCAGTCTTAATCTAAAATTTTTTAAATATTTAAAATAGTGATTAAATAAAGAGTAACAATTCGGAGCATCCGATGGTGTTTATTTTTACAGTGATGGCTTTTATTTTCATCCCCATTGGTTCAAATTTCATTATCTCAGTTAAATTCCCTCATTTTTAACCCCATCTACAGTTGCGTCATTCTTGATCTGAAAATTTTTTTGTACTAAAGAAAACTCTTTTTAAATATTTATTAAGCCGTTTATTCTTACAGCGATGGCTCTTATTTTCATTCCTATTGGTCCGAATTTTATTATCTTAATTTAGTCTCCCATTTTCAACCTTTTTTATTGGTGCGTCATTTTTCTTCTGAAACAAGGTCTAAAATGGTGCGTGTTTTAATAATGACGCAACTACCCTGCGGTGGCTTAGCACATAGTTACAGTTCTGTCGCTTTTGTAACATCTGTATACAGTATTTTAGAAGTTAATTACGCAATAAACAGGAATCGACAAAATTTGCAGTTACGTCATCCTTATTCCGGACCAGCGATATCATGTCTCAAGCTAAAGGTTTGAGACACGTTGTATAATAAACAACGTGTTTTGCCCGTACAAACTTATGGAGCAGAGATTTTAACACTGCCACAAAAATCCGCGAATAAACTCAGAATCACAGGAGCCATGGAACGTGCCATGTTAAACGTGAGCCATCAAGACCATATCGACACCCCCATCGAACAAGGATGTAACTCAAGTTACACCTATTTTCAGATTTCAACACAGGCGCAATCAGCAAAAAATTGCGCACACGTCAATATAAACGACATAGTTTAATTCTCAATAGTTTGGCTAATACTCCATTGAAAAAAGTTGTATTTTAACTTACGTGTGTCATTTTAGCGTGAAAAAGGCAGTAACACTGGATTACTCCCTATGTTAAATATTTACTTTCTTTGTACTTGACGATTAACAAGGTTATTAAATAAGTTATAACTTTGTTGCAGGTATGTTTAATTTATTAAGTATTTAAACATATGGTGTATCTCATAACTCATAAGTCAATTTATCGAAATGAAAATAAAAAGAAGGATTTAAAGAGTTTTTTGCATTTTGATAGTTGCGGTGGACAAAATAAATATAGAATAGTTTTTGCTACATACTTCGATATAGTGAAACAGTGTAATATTAACATTACACATGTATTTTTCGAAATAGCACATTCACAAAACGAGGGTGATTCCCTTATAGAAAAACGGAAAAAACATTAAGTCGTATATGATCCCCAGACCAATGGATAACCATGATACGATATGCCAAAGCATCAGGCAAGCCTTAATCCGTAACTGAAATAAATCAGAAGCAAATTCTAAATTTTAACCTATTTAAAGACACACATGTTAATTTTGAAGTATATGTTAATAGTAAAAGACTGAAGTAATCAATAAAGTGGTCTAGAATTAAATATTTACAGACACGCAATAAAAATGCGAAAAATTTGAGATATTTTATACCATCATTTTTTCATAGTGATAGAATATTATTGTTGTTGTAAAATTTATAATTTCCAATTAAAATTGTGAAAACTATTAGTTGACATTTTGTTTAAATATCCCTTAAAAACTCATTTTCTCCTAGCTATACTGCAAATAACTCAAAACATACAACCTTTTAATAGTTAAACGGGAAAAATAACTAACACAGAGAGTGTAAAATGGTTGTTAGGCGACTTACAACCGTTTTCTACGAATACTCATGTTTAATCTCAAGGTTGTATCTCAATCAAACTCAAGATTTTCAATAGTTATTAAAATGACAAAATATACATCTCACAGTATTCCCTTATTATGATATAAATGTCATATCACATTAGTGTAAAAGAGTCTAATAATTTCGCTACAAATTTTTAAAAAGTTATGTTTTCGTTTTTTGCCTCTCCTGTGAAATCGCTAAAACTGAGTTACAACCTTGTTCGATGGGGGTGTCGATATAACAAACCAACAAATCAGGCAAAAATCAGGAGTTCAAGACGTCATCGAAAGAATCACGACGCTTAATTGGAACTGGGAAGGATACTTAGCTAGAACACAAGGTGGACGGTGGACAAGATGCATCTTTAAATGGAGGCCTAGAAACTATAAAAGAAGCCGAGAACGACCACCGACTAGATGAACCGACGACATAAAAAGGGTAGCGCGAAACTGGTTACAAGTGACCCAGTGTGGAGAGCACTGGAAAGAACTGAGGGAGGCCTATGTCCAGCAGTGTAAGCAATGGGCTGATTTATGATGATGATGATCTAAGAAAAGCGTTTAAAGGTCGTAAGCATTGGAATTCAGAGCGTTAGAGTGTCTTTCCCGCACTCGACTGCTTGCCCGAACTACGCTATCGCGTCGTTCGGGTCAATGGCAGTCGCGTGCGGGAAAGTATCACTTTCTGCACTAGTTAGGAAAATAAGTATTGATAAAGTACCAAGGTCAAATGTATGGGGTAGTCTAAACAGGAGATATGCACAAGAACAACAAAAATCGCGGAATGAGTAAACGTATATGATAGGTATATCAGAAGAGTCACAAGGAGATGTAAGACAGTGGGAAAGTTTAAGTCCTTTCTTATTATTTATTACGTTTATAGATAACCACATTATAGGGTACCAACGGGTAAAAGGAACGTGAAAATGTCTGGAAAGAGGGTCTGTGATTTTAGCGAGGGTATGACCGCACGGGGTGAATGCTGTGACTCTACTGAACTAGACCACAAATACATTATGCAGTTCTACCATGTGGCCAGACAGGCGACCATTTATTAGATTTGGTCTTTTAAAAACTGCAAAAGCATTTTACCTGAATAGGGATATATTTTCCTTCTTAAAACTTAACAGGCCCTTCTATGCATATGGTTTGTATAATAAATGTGAATTTTAAATGAGACGTATTATTTCATTTTGAAAAACTACCAAAGATTACAATAAACAGATATCAGATTGCGTGATTACAAGTAATGTATAAATTCAAGCATCGACAGAAGAAGAGATCCAAAGAAATGTATAGGTAATGGATTTTACAAAGAGTTATGTTAATGAAAATTCCATATAAACTTGTGTACTAAATCGGCATAATTCATAGCTATTGTCAAAGTTCAATACCTTAATAATATAACCAAATATTTTCGCTTCTAAAATATTGTAAAAGACTTTAAAGAGTCTGAGTAAGAAAAGAGATATTTACTTATATTCTTTGTGACATTTTTAAGGTCATAGCTCGTCCCAAAATCTATTACATACCTATAACAGTATGTAACAAAGCTGTAAACAAATTGGGTGTGAAAATAATCAACGAGAAATCATAGGTGATGGCCATAGGTGATAAAACTCCAGATCGAAGGAACATAAATTAAACAGGTACATATAATAATATATGCAGATATTAGATTAAACTAAAATGGTATTGGGCCCTACTTACCAATTGTTAGATGTAATAATTTGTAGACACTTACCTACAAAAAAAGAAAGATATTGTTAATATAAAAATATTATACATAATAAAAAATCAATATAATTGACCTGCAGGCAACACACCTCAGTTTCATATTGTTTTATTGAAATAATACCAAGGAAACTCGAGGTACAAGCAAAATCCTATGACTATTAAAGCTTTTGAGTATTATCCATATCAGAGACACTTTATTTTTGAACGACTTGTGGTTGGAAAGGTCAAAAAAGGAAATACGCAATATGGATAAAGGTTTAGGAATTATAAAAGTACAAATATAACAATGATTGGGTCATGTCGGGAGAATATTAAGCAATAATAATAATGAGCAATTTAAATAAAAAATATGCACATTAATTGAACTAAGGCGAATAAAAGGAAGACCAAAATCAGGCTGAATAACTATGTGTAAAAACACAAAATTATTTATCACGAATTCTAACTCAATCACATTAATAAATAAAAAATTTTGTAACACAACTCCCCATTTTTTCCATTGTTGATTGTGGTGGCTTTCTAATACTCCAACTTTAAATAGATATTTCTTAATACACAGCTTTTATTATAGATAGATACTACTCCAAAGTTGACTATACATATTCTTTTTCTCATGATCATCTTTCCGTGCGTCACAGTTTTTCGATTTCTTTCTAACGCATTAAATTGTATGTGACAAAAAAAGGCACGTCCGTGATTACAGACATTTACAACATTTATTCTAGTTATTCTAGTTGTCGATAGATTGCGCCATAATAAAAAAAATATTTTTTTTTAATTAGATAATAATATTACAAATATAATCTGTATAATTTATAAGACTATACAAATCAAAGAAAATACCATTTTATAAATGCAAGAAACACATTTGATTTGTTTTTATTGAAAATAAAATGTGACAACTGTCAGATTTAACTAAAATGTCATGTTAGAATAAATGTCATAAATGTGTATTATCACGGACTTACCCTTTTTCCTATCATTTGTTACGCACTGAAAAATGCTCATGAAAAGGACAATACTAAGTTTAAATAAGACATGTACTGCATGTAAACAAAGATTTTACTTGTTAAAGGTATTCAAAAGTATCTATTCGTTCCATAGTAACAGTATATTATTATTATGACTATCACGTTTTCTCTTTTCTCGATTATTAGATTTTATTGTATAGTATATAAATTACTGTAATCACTGAATACATAGATAGTGAAAAAATAATCTTATTACTTAAATTAATGAATAATTTACTCGATTATATAAGTAACTGTTATCCAAAAATATTCAAAATCTTAACCAAATAGCCACCTAGTTCGTTGCTGGTGACGACATCGCTGTCAACTAATGTTTACATCCAGTGCATATAATATCTGAATACACTGTAGGATACTGAATACTTTAGAAAATAACAATAGTGTGACGAATTACCGACAGTGAATAATAGGTTCCGTCTCGACAGCTCTTTACGTATGGAGACATCTGGAAGGATGACTCATCAGACGATCGAGGAAAAGATTTCTCGAGAAAGATCGCCTACGCATTACTAAATTTGGGCGGTTCCGTTTTTCTGGAACGTTCAAGAACCTGGCTTGTATTTTTTTATTCAATATAAATAAGGATGGAATTTTTAGGGGTAGTTAGTCTGTAAAATAAATTCGTCTGTAACTTGTATAAATAAATTCGTATAAACGATCCGAGAGTATTATTTTAACCGTAAGCACGCTACAATAGTAACAATGATTATTGTTTTAAAATCTGTGTCACTCACAGAAAGAAAATGCATTAGAATAAGGAAACAAGAATAAAGTTCGACTCAAATAGAAAATGGGAGCAAGTAATCGGAAATCAGTTAGTTTGTCGTACATCAAGGAACAGTTAAAAAATTTGGACCAAAGTTATTATTGTTGTACTTAAATTTCGTTATCGTAAAATGCAGTACTTAATGCGATAAGATAATAATAACACCACTCTGTACTAATGCACCGTGTATTTATGACTAGAATTTGAATGGAGGGTTCATAGCATTAGAAATTATTTGCCAATAACTAATAAAGTTGTCTGAAAGTTATGGCTCAAGATAATCGTATCAAGCAAAATGATGATTTATTATCCTTTGTGCTTCGCAAAAAGCTTATTTATGAACTGAATGAAGGGGCTTAACCTGAATGAGTATCTAAACTGTTCCTTTAAAAATATCTACAGATATTTCATTGTATACTCCATTACTTTGTTTAAAAATAGCGTGAAGACTGCAGGAGCGAATATCATAAATACGTCCATGTATAGGAAGGATGGGGAGGGTGTGGACAATATTTTTTTAAATTATTTATTTTTGAAATAATTTTAGTTTATGTGGAGTTTTATTGGCTCAATTAATAGAAAATTCTGTTTTACTTCACTATGGTTGATATATCTATCGCGAGCAAATTTAATAGCTTGAACTATTAATTCACATTTTGGGTGTACCAACGACAAATGTATCCAATATTTCCGAATTGTGGGAAACATTGAATGTATAGTGGGATGATATTGGACAAATATATGAGGAATTTAAAAGTAAACAAATGAGTCAAGTTTTTTTGTTAAAGGAAATATTGTGTTAAGTCTAAAATGTACCATATTGTAAAAATATTATTTTCTATCTCTTATTGGAGAAGGTAGTTTGGTCAATATATCACAAAAAAGTAAAATTTTGAAATTATGTATAATTTTCGTCAAGACATTAAAAACTAAAAAATTTGAAATTAATAATTTATCACACTCTTAATAAGGTACCAATTATTTTTTAAATGCATATCCCATACAGTGCGTCCATATATTCATTATTTCGTAACGCATAAATTCATTATTTCGTAAACCGGAAACTTAAAGGAAAAATCCCGAAAAAGGTCGATTTTTATTTTTAATTTAAGATTTTTTGGCAAATATATCATACTAGTGACGTCATCCATCTGGGCGTGATGACGTAATGGATGATTTTTTTTTAAATAAGTATAGAGGTCACGTGATAGCTCATTTAAAAAGGTATTCAATTAATTTAATTTAAAAAAAAATTTGGCACCCTGTATAAATAATTATGTTAATACGTATACTATTGAATAGAAAATTGAATACCCTTTCAAATGAGCTATCATATTATGACCCCTATTCTCATTTAAAAAAATCATTAATTACGTCATCACGCCCAGATTGATGACGTCACTAGTATTTTATATACCAAATAATCGTAATTTAAAAATAAAAACCGACCTTTTTGGGATTTTTCCTCAAAGTCGCCGGTTTAAGAAATAATGAATTTATGCGTTACTTTTCTGGACGCACTGTATAATAATATGACTATTTCTATATTCATAATAATAGACCCTACGTAATTATTGTTTATTAAAATGAGGTTGTAAAGGAGCATTTAAAAACATAAAAATATACAGGGTGTTTCATTAAAAATAAAGATGATGGTCGATGCTAGACTTGTGTGAATTACCCTGTAAATTTAATTTTATGTTTAAAAAGCACACATTCAATTTAAAAGTTAAAGCGTACTAGAGCTTTTTATTATTTTTTAAAATAAGGACACAAAAATTTTTAATCCATAGGTAGTTTTTACACTGTATCCATGACATATTTTACTTGATATAGTTCGTTGACATCAAATTGTTAAGGGGCCGTCAAAAATAAAAAATATACAGGGTGTTCCATTAAAATTAAGTCTTCTGGACTATGCTTGGCTTGCGTGAATCACCTTATATATTTAAATTTATGTAAGTGCACATCTGTTGCTTGTTCTGGACATCGAAGTAAAAAGCGAAACTAAACAAAAATATCGGAGAGGACCACAAAAAATCAAGTGGTGGCTGCTGAAAGATGAGAAAGAAGGTCTATTCAGGAGAAGAATAGTAGAAAAAATATGTTGGAACATGAAAGGAAGCCCTAATACAATTTGGAGAAAAATGGCCAGTAGTATTAGAGAGACTGCTATTGAAATACTTGGGAAAACGTCAGGAAAAAAGTTCGAGGATAAAGAGACTTGGTGGTGGTCAAACGAAGTACAAGGAAAAATAAAAGAGAAGAGAAAATTATATAAAAAGTGGCAAGAAACCAGATCCGACACAGATCTTCAAAACTATATGGTGGCGAAAAAGGAAGCGAAAGTAGCAGTAGCAAAAGCCAAAGCAGAAGCGTATTCAAACCTATACGATCAACTTGATACCAGGGAAGGCGAAACGAAGATATATAAAATAGCCAAACAGAGAGCAAAGAAAGCAAAAGATTTTAATCAGATTAGATGTATCCGAGATGAAAATAATAAAATACTAGTTCACGAAAGGGAAGTCAAAAAGAGATGGAGAAAGTACTTTGACAGCTTATTAAATGAAGAATTTGACAGACAGCCTGTAGAGTCAACGGAGACAGTAGCAGCAATGGTCACCAAAATAACCAACGAGGAAGTGGCTCAAGCGCTTCAAAAAATAAAGAAAGGAAAAGCGGTAGGACCAGATGATATTCCTGGGGAAGTATGGAGAGCATTGGGAGAGACAGGAACAAGATGGCTAGCAGGTCTATTTAATAGAATTATGGAAGTCGGACAAATGCCAGACGAATGGAGAAGCAGTATACTGGTACCTGTTTACAAAAACAAGGGAGATATACAACAATGTACAAACTACAGGGCTATAAAACTGCTTAGCCACACCATGAAAATATGGGAAAGAGTAATTGACAGACGGATACGTGAAGAGACCGAAATATCCGAGAATCAATTTGGCTTTATGCAGGGTAGATCAACAACAGATGCAATTTTCATTATAAGGCAGTTGATGGAAAAATACAGGAGTAAAGAAACAAGCGCTCATATGGTATTCATTGATCTTGAGAAAGCATATGATAGAGTTCCTCGAGAGATTCTGTGGTGGGCACTCAATACGAAAGGAGTCCCTGGTGAATATGTAAAGATTGTGAGGGATATGTATGAGGGAGTTACGACTAGTGTTAGGACAGGTGTGGGAGAGACTGATAAATTTCATGTGAAAGTAGGATTGCACCAAGGCTCGGTGCTTAGTCCGTATTTATTCTCATTAGTTTTGGACCAGATAACAGCGAAACTACAGGGTAACATTCCATGGTGCTTAATGTATGCTGATGATGTCGTGTTAGTAGGAAATAGTGAAAGAGACTTAGAACAAAAACTGGAACAGTGGAGACATGCTCTGGAGGAAAAAGGTTTAAAACTTAGTAGGACAAAAACAGAGTATTTGGAATGTTCATTTAAAGATGGAGCTACTACAAATAAAATGGTATCTTTGGATGGTGAAATGATTGTGAAAAGCAATAGTTTTAAGTACCTAGGATCGGTATTACAGAGTAATGGAGAAATAGATGGAGATGCATGCAGTAGAATTAGGGCTGGATGGATGAAGTGGAAAGAAGCGAGTGGTGTGTTGTGTGACAGAAAAATTCCAATGAAGCTGAAGGGAAAATTCTATAAAACAGCCATAAGACCGGCTATGATGTACGGAACTGAATGTTGGGCAGTGAAAAAGAAAGAGGAACAACGAATGCATGTGGCGGAAATGAGAATGCTTAGATGGATGAGTGGAGTGACAAAGAAGGATAAAATTAGAAATGAGTATATTAGAGGAAGTCTAGGTGTGGCACCAATTGATGCCAAAATGAGAGAGCATAGGTTAAGATGGTTTGGTCATGTTCAACGTCGAGACGTTAATCACCCAATACGAAGAATAGCTGAAGTGCAGATTCCTGGAAGGAGTAGGAGAGGAAGACCAAAGAAGACCTGGGGGGAGGCGATAAGGCAGGACATGTTGGTAAAGGGGATTAACATTGATATGACCCAAGACAGAATTGGGTGGAGAAATGCAATTAGGGAAGCCGACCCCGCATAGGGATAAGGCAAAGAGAATGATGATGATGATGTAAGTGCACATCTGTATAAATAAAAGTGAATGTTTGTCTGTATGTACCTTGTAGGATCGTAAACTATGCATTTGATCACGTGATGCTCTTAACAAAGTTGTTGTGCATGAATCCCGGAAGGTTTCTGAGTTGGTACAACCAAGCTAATTGAAAAGAGGGGTTGCCCCCCCCCCCTATATGTTTTTCAATCTCTTTGGACAAACTGTTTTGTCTTAATTTTATACGATGTGGAACCAAAAAATGCATACAACCATAAATTTTCACTTTTCTATCACCAACCTATATTTTTTAATACCAATCTAAATATTTACCTGCTCTGTATAAATTAATGTTTGTCTATATGTACCTTATATAATTAGCCTTATTAAATCGTAAATTACCTTATTAAATCGTAAGCTATGCATTTAGCATTTGATCAAGTGATGATCTTAATGTCATCGGTTCTTAATTCGCAAATATTTTAGGGCTATCCCTACGTTTCTGTCCTTACACGGCAAAATACATGTAGTAAAATTCACACTGGTATGGATATGTAAACATTACTAGAATGTAATTCCATACAAAATATTCCCGATGCCATGTCAAATATTTAAAACTGTCACTGTCTTGTCATCATATTCTATTTGACTCAGTGCGTTGTATGATAAAGATAGCGAATGTTCGATTTGGAAAATATCACCACGGACATAGTGTCCATTTTTTTCGAATCCTGAAAAAACTAATAAATATTTTTAAAAAATTTAAATGCAGAATGAAAGACTAAATTATTATCAAGGGTCGAAAAGCCCTTAGAATAAATAAAGAGTTTCTTTTGAATGAGATATTTGATATTAAAAATAACACTACATTTTCTCTTAGATTTTCACCCCTGTAATTTATTAAAATAAACATTATAGAAGTTTTTAGGGACTTTCGGCCCTCGGTAATAACGTAATCTTTCATTCCGCGTTTAAATTTTTCAAAAATACTTATTAGTTTTCTCAGTATTCGAAAAAAATGAATTCCGATTTGAATAGCATTGCAGCCGAAAATACGTACCCATCCCCTTAAGCAAAGTTGTTGTGCATGAATCCGGGAAGGTTTCTGAATAGACCAACCTAAGTGATTATTATTTACGCATGCACCACAAAAGAAATATTGTTCATCATAAAAAAGTATGCACAATATTTTTGAGTATTTTTTTATTGGTTTTCTGGTAATTTTTAGTTATTTAATTTTTAATTATTTAGTTCTAAGGCGGTACGAAGTTCGCCTAAACGAAGACGGTACGAAGTATAATATAATAATATACAGTATGGTGCAAATGAAAGGAATAAATTCGTTATTTCATCAGCCGGCGACTTTAGGGAAAAATACTGAAACAGGTCGATTTTTAATTATAAATTTTGATTTTTCGGCATACATTATACTAGTGACGTGATCCATCTGGGCGTGATGACGTCATCGATGATTTTTTTACCGGAGATTAGAAGTCGTTTGCTACCTCATTTAAAAGGTAATTTAATTCTCTATTCAGCAATAGAAATATTAATGTAAATATTTACACAGAGCGGCCAAATTTTTCTTAAATTAAATTAATTGACAAAAAAGAAGAATGCATGCAATAATTTCTTTAATTTAAAATACATTTTACAAAAATAAAAAAAATGTTTATTTCACAAATAAACAATGCTTTTCGCTTAAGAGGATGGGTACGTATTTTCGGCTGCAATGCTATTCAAATGGGGATTCATTTTTTTCGAATCCTGATAAAACTAATAAGTATTCTTGAAAAATTTAAACGCGGAATGAAAGATTACGTTATTGGCGAGGGCAGAATGTCCCTGAGAACTTCTGTAATGTTTATTTTAATAAGTTACAGGGGTGAAAAACTAAGAGAAAATTTAGTGTGATATTTAAGTTAAAATATCTCATTCAAAATAAACTTTTTATTTATTCTAAGGAAATTTCGAACTTCGGTAATAATATTATAGTCTTTCATTCTGCGTTTAAATTTTTTAAAAATATTTATTGGTTGTTCAGGATTCGAAAAAAATTAAAACAATGTCTGTGGTAATATTTCCAAATCTATCTTTGTCATACAACGCACTCAGTAGAATAGAATATTGTCAGCATATTGTCAGTCAGACAGTGACAATCAGTGACAATTTTAAATATTTGACATGGCATCGGGAATATTTTGAGTTGTTGATTAAATAATATTGATATATATATATATATATATATATATATATATATATATATATATATATATATATATAGCGTATTTGATAAATAATTGATTTAAGACGTGAACCTAACGTGAATAAAAAGTTATTTATTGTGTATTATTTGTGGAAGATCTAAGCAAAGAATACATCAGGGTAATATATTCTGTGATCCAAGTATTTGGTTGTTAAAGATGTTCAAAATTGTAAGCGTTCCATAATAACAATATATTATTAAAATATCACTTTAACCCTTTTCCTCTTTTCTCGATTGAGTATTAGTTTTTGTTGTACATATAAATTAATACAATCACTTAATACATCCATCCATCCAATGGCACTACAGCCCAAATCGAGCCTTGGCCTCCTTCAATAAGCTTCTCCAATCATTTCGATTTACCGCTGTTCTTTTCCATGAACGCGTTCCCAGGAAGTTCCTGGCATCCTCATCGACTTCGTCTTCCCATCTCTTTTTAGGTCTTCCAACCGGTCTTCTTCCCTGCATTCTTGCATTCAGCAATTTTCTGGGGATTCTATTCTCATGCATGCGGACCACGTGCCCTGCCCACCGTAATCTCTGTAGTTTAGTGTGTTGTGCTAGAGTTGGTTCGCTATATTGCTCGTATATTTCTCTATTATACCTAATTCGCCAGTTGTTATTTTCCCTTATTGGGCCCAGTATCCTACGTAATACTTTTCTTTCAAACACATCTAATACATTGGCAGATTTCTGTGTCACCACCCATATTTCGCAGCCCTAACTTACTATGGGCCTGATTATTGTTTTATATACCCGGAGTTTTGTTTTCAGGTGTACGTCTCGCGATTTGAATATGTGGCCCATCGCAAAATATGCTTTATTTGCCAGCACAAGCCTTCTATTTATTTCCGGTTCTTCTTCACTGCTTGCAACCAGATCCATTCCTAGGTACGTGAATCTATTCACATGTTCTATATCGTCAATAAAGTGTTGTTGCGCCGGTCTATTTGATCTGGTTTGTATGAGTAGTTTTGTTTTATTTGTGTTTATTGCTAGCCCTACTGCTTCTGCACTCTGTTTCAACTCAACGTAGGTTTCTTCCGCTGCATTCATTGTTCTGCTCATTATGTTTATATCATCCGCGTATGCTGCTAATTGGGTAGATTTGTTTGTAAGTATGTTATTTCCGCTTACCGTCAACCGTCTAATTACATATTCAAGAACAAGATTAAAAAGCGTTGGAGCCAGTCCGTCGCCTTGTTTCAGTCCTTGCGTTATCGTAAACGCATCAGTGATCTGTCCTTGAATACATACTTGTGCTTCTGTTTCTGTCATTGTCATTTGCACTAGTCGTATTAATTTTGATGGTATGCCAAATTCTTCCAATATATTAGGTAGAATTGTTCTATCTATTGAGTCATAGGCTTGTTTAAAATCTACAAAGAGATTGTAAACGTCCATGTCATATTCCCATGCTTTGGCTAGTTAATACATAGTTAGTGAAAAAATTATCCAATTTACTAACTGAATTAATAATTTGCAATTATAAAAATAAGAGTTATCCAAGAACATTCAAAAGCCATCTCTTTAAATTAATGATGACATTTTCAAGTAGAACGACATTCTAGTAATGTTTACATATCCATACCAGTGTGAATTTTACTACACGTAATTTGCCCTGTAAAGACAGAAAAAGTAGGGATACCCGTAAAATATTTGCGAGTTATGTACCGATGGCCTTAAATTAAATGTTCAAACTTCCAAGAGGCAGGTGGCTGGCGGGAGCTGGCTTGAACATTGAATGAGCGGAAAACAATGTTTATTTGTGAGATATTTTTTTTTTCTCTTTCTGGCAAACAGTACAATGTATTTTGAACTACATACATTCTTTTTTTTTGTCAATTAATTGAATAAAAAATTTTTTTGGACACTCTGTATAAATAATTATTATGTTAATGTTTATATTACTGAATAGAGAATTGAATAACATTTCAAATGAGCTATAACGCGAACCCTATTGTTATTTAAAAAAATTATCGATTACCTCATCACTTCCAGATGGATGAAGTCACTTGTATGATATATAGGCCAAAATATCATAGTTTAAAACAAAAATCAACCTGTTGCGGGATTTTTACTTGAAGTCGCCGCTGTGCGAACTAACGGATTTATTTTAAAAAATTTTATAATTTTTTAAAACAAGGATCAGAATAGTATATTATTCAACCACCATCATGTAATGATGGCTATTACTCACTTGCCTACGGCTCGTGTCGGAATTCATCAGAGTGAGTAATAGCCATTAAATGCAAGTAGAATACTATACTTTTTCTACGACCTTTTTTAATTTAATTAGTAAAAACATAAAATTATCAACTACTTCATATTAAAATTATAATTTACATAAATAAATTTTGTTTACCAATGGTACGGCTGAATAATTGGTTGTTTACATTAGCAAATACTGCCTTAATTAGTCTTAATTATGTATTGTAAAAGATACAAAAAGCAATAGTCAATTTCAAGTTATATTCATTTCCGAAAAATTAGAAGTACAAATTGGTAGGTGTATAAATAGGAAATGGCTATTATTGGTTGTTGACCTATTATATGTATAAAGTTATAATGTACATTTATATTTAACTAAATATATTATAATAATATTAAGTATATAATATGTTACAATATATTTAAAATATATAAAACAATATAACTTAATAAAATAAACACAATCTAAGTTTTAAATTCCAATAAACACAACTAATACCCTAATGTCACTGTCATTGAAAATGATACACGTCAAAATTCATAATAGTAAACAAGGTATAAAAGTAAAAAATATACTTACCCATGTTACAATTAAAAATCCTTAAAAAATTTTGAAGTTTTTATTGATATAAATTACAATAATTATTGTGATAACTAAACAAGTTTAAATAACTTTATTTTTGTTGTTTATATAAGACTAACATTAAAAGTGACATTCTACACTTAAACCTTCAGCCAGTGATTAATGAACTATTACTCACGGTTAAAGTAATGGGTGTTATTAACTACTCAAAAATAGTGAATAATGAGCTTGTTATTAAACGGTCGTAGAAAAATAATTTTCTTCTATAAGTGCATACCACACTGAATAAATAAAGAAACTCTTATTATTCAATGAATTCCACTAATTATATTATCATTTAATCGCAATGATATTTTCAGGTATTCGAGTGTTAACACAGACTGACTCTCAGCTACAAATTATATTACCAATTGACCTAAATACTTCAAATTTGACCCCTTGAACGGCATTTTGCGTCGTTTTGTCTGTACGGCATCCCAGCAGTGCTTTGTTGTTAGAGTAGTGTCACTGACAGCTACTCCGAATAGAATTAGATGAATTTGCTGCTTTTGATACTCAAACCAGTAGGTACTCTCGTAACGTAATTGCGTAGTGAAAAGTATGAGCAATTAGAAAAGCTCAAGGTTTTAATACGGGCAAGAATTAAATATTTAGTTAAGCGGATACGATGATTTGGAAATCCCTAAATTTTAAGTATGTATAGTAAAAAATTAAGACTTATATAGACAGGTGACCTATAACAAAAATTGCAAAAATTAGTGATGACATAATACAACAGTGGTATAATAATAGTAATAGATGTTCATCATCTACCTTCCGCATCCAAAGTTGAACATAAACCTACCCTAGTTTCTCCCAGTTCTGTCGGCCTTGTGCTTCCTGCAGTCAGTTTACAGCAACCATTTTGACGTCGTCTGTCCATCGTGTAGGTGGTCCACCTCTGCTTCTTCTGTTTGATCGTGGTCTCCACACTGTAAATTTTTGGGGCCACCTCCCGTCCTCTATTCTGGCTACATGGCCCGACCAATTCCGCTTCAGTCATGCTATTCCCTCTATGACATCTGTGACGCCTGTCTCTGATTGCCTCGTTTCTGACCCTGTGTCTGAGAGTAATCCAAGTAGTGACAGTTCTATTCTTCTTTGGGTCACTCTAAGTTTGGTTGCTGTGGCCTGGGTTAACGATAGTGTATCGGCACCATAAGTCATGACTGGAAGCACACATTGGTCGAACGTCTTCTTTTTCAGATAATTTGGCATGTTGCACTTGAAGATGTCTGATAGTTCTCCATATGCGGCCCTAGCTAAGGTGATTTTTTTTTGTAGTCCGGCAGTTTGATTGTCCCTGGCAATTTGGATTTCATGACCTAAGTATTTGTATTTATGGACTAATGCTATTTCGTTGAAGTCGACTTTTGGATTTTCGCTTGGCACAAGGTTTGTCATGTATTGTGTCTTTCCAAAATTTATGTTTAAACCAATTTTCTTACAGACGGCATAACTCATATAAAACTCAGTAAGCATAGTTCTAATCTCTTTTAAGTTGTCTGTTATAAGGACTACATCGTCTGCGAATCGTAGGTGGGAGAGCCTTTTGCCTTCGACATTTATTCCTTTGCGTCCCACTTCAATTGTTTGAAAGCATGTTCCAGTACTGCCGTAAAGAGTTTGGGAGATAACGTGTCTCCCTGTGTAATTCCTCTTTTGATTTTTATAGATTTGGTATCTGTGTGTAGTCGGACGGTCATGGTTGCTTTATTGCAGATGTTCGCTTTCAATAATAGGTGTTGCTTATATATTTTTTATATATTTTTTTCCATATAATAGTTATTCGACGAAACTATTAGCATCCACGCCTATTAATAAACAATTTGGTTCATTTAGGTGAAGGAAAAATGAGACAAAAAACCATCCTCATACTCTACTGGCCGACATTTAAGTTCATTTTACCTTCGTTTCTGAGAAAATGTCATATTATTTTCTGTTTCATCCAAATTTACGTTATCTTGTGACAATCACTTCAAAGTTTTTTAAACATATTTTCACGAAGGAAGGTTCTCTGGAAGGACTGTTCACTGGTTATTGGTCAGTAGTACAGTGGTGACCAGTTAAAAATATAGAGTCCGGAGGCTCAGGAGACACAGAACGTTACAGATGTGGTTTATTTACCGCATTGAATGTACTGATTGTCCGGCAACCTATATCGGTGAAAATGGAAGAAACCTATCTAGTCGTATCATTTCTCATAAGAGTGACTGAAGATTAAACAAACTACATGTGCTTTGCCAGAACAAACGATAAATCTTGACCACAAGAGAGATTTTAACAATGCTAAAATATTAGCCAGAGAAAATAACAGATTCAAAAGAAATTTTATTAGAGGTGGAATATTAACAAGAGATCTGAGATCCAAAATCTTGGCAAAATTTACAATTACATATCGACTTGCGACTAATCTAATTTTGCATGTCAGTAATCTCTCTTAACTTTCTCTTTGTAATTGTTTGCTAAAGTTTCTAAATTAACTATTAATTCTTTTAACTAACTATTAATTATTTTTTCTGAACCTATTTGCTTAATACTACTTTCTTTATGATAAACATTTTTTTAAATTTCCCGCATAACTAAAGTTGATAATACGGTTTGTATCACTCATAATTTCCCTATAACAGTAATTTACAGGTACCACTTCCAAAAGTTTTTGAAGTTATACTTCTTTACGGGCGTAATGACGGTGAAATTTTATATGGGAAAACCTAGCGACCGGGCGCATGCGCATTATAACTTTGTTCTGATTGGATGTTCAAATGACATGACAAAAATTATCCAATATGGCTGCTGTGGCACAGCTGTGGGACTGTGTTTGGTTATAATGTATGCTTGTTGCGTTTTAAAATTTGTAGGAAGAGAAACAACAAACAAAAAGTTAGTTAATGGTTATACTGCCTTTTTAAATAGTTTTCATATTATATTTTTGGACTTATTTACATAGAAGAGATGATTGTTGCATGCCAATGTGAAAGCTCATCAAACTGTGCCTAGTATGAGTGCCGCAGATCTCGCTTATTCAAAGCTGAAGAATCTTTCACTGGTAAGTGTTTTATAAATAGTTGATCAAATTTTGTTATGATATTTGAACATAGCCACTTTGCACGACGCAAGTGATTGCGAAATTTATTAGTCGTTATACGGGCTCCGATACCTACCTTGAACCTACCAAAATACATAAGTAGTATGTAATACTTTTTTTTACATAATTTGATTACCATCAAAATTTCTATCAATATTCACCTAATATATTGTCTTCTTACCCTCTGTTTTGTTGTATTTTTTCAATTCTAAATCATTTCAATTCAAAATCAAAATAATTTGATTTACATAAGTTAAAAATGTCAAAAGGTTAATCTGTTTAGTTAGACGATCTTCGCACATAATGACAAGCTGTCTCTGTGGCGCAGTTTTAATGCGGGTGAATCCCAATACAACGCAAATACCAGCCGCGTGGTAAGTTGGTCTAATCCCAATGGAAACTTTTATTTTTTTTATTTTTTTTTATACATTTTATGATTGTAAGTATATTTATTATATAATTTTATTTTCAGAAAATACGTATTTAGTTAAAAATTTTTCCGACAATAATGTTCAGAAATCATTTGTGGCATTTTTAATGTGTTTGTGTGTGTTTTATTTTTTTATTATTTTAATTTTTGGCACTGTTTTAATAAAAATGTTTGAGAAGTATTAAGTATAAATTAATTTAATATTTAAATAAAATATAAATAAAAAGTATATTAATTTCGTTTATAATCATATAATCATATACTATACGTGCGTACAAAGTACACACACATTCTTTTTTCTTAATCTTCTAACTATTTATACAGTAAATTTTCCTATTTTTCTCTTTCTGTTTCGTGAAATGGCTTGAATCAGACTTAAGGGAAAAGGCGCAAAATGTCGCTTGTCAAAATTTTTAATGCGATATAAATGTATTAATTTTTTTAGAATGCTGAGAAAACTAATAAATTTTTTGAAAATTTTAAACGCAGAATGAAAGATTACATTATTACCGAGGGCCGAAAGTCCCTGAAAACTTCTATAATGTTTATTTTAATAAGTTACAGGGGCGAAAATAAAAGAGAAAATTTTGTGTGACTTTTAATTACAAATATTTCATTCAAAAGAAACTTTTTATTTATAGCCCAATAAATGACCGTTTTGGAGTGTAATTTCCAGGGGCAACTCCGAATTACATGAAAATCTGGATTTAGGTTCTACTAACCTTCCACTTCAAAGTTGAATTTGTGCCGTTGGTTGCTTTCACTTAGGGGTGACATTTACCCCTTCTCGGGGGGCGAAAAACGCGTGTTTAAAATAAGGCCGGAAATGGATAAATTGACTTATTTTAAGCACCTTTTGTTTTATAAAGTTTTTTATGTAAGTCAATATTTTCGAGTTATTCGCGATTTGAAATGTTGATTTTTCGACAAAAAAACTACGTTTTCGACCGTTTTTTCCAAATAACTCAGAAAGTAAATATTTTACCGAAAAAAATATTTTTAGCAAAAGTGTAGCCTATAAAAAAACGAAAAAAATGGTGTAACAGTAAAGTCTACAAATTGACCAGAAGCAAAGTTGTAGTTCATGAAAAATACGTTCTTATTCGTCTAATTCCAAAACGAATATTTCAACGCGAAATCACCGAAGAAAGAAGCGTTTTTCGGGAAAACAATATTAAGATTTTTAAAGTATCGAAAAAAGCTTATTAATTGTTTTTTATAAAAGTTTACAGCATCAAAAATAAACGAGTTACACTGAAAAAAAAAGTTGGCCCCTTTTTTTTTGGTAAAAAAAAATCGTGAAAACCTCCCTCTATTTAGCACCCTAAATGGAATTAATCGTTTGGCTTTACCATTTATTTTAACCGTATATGTATTGTTTATATGATCTGTAAGTTTGATTGGTTTGAAGTGCTTAGTTTTGAAATCATTTGGTTTTATAGTAAAAAAAAAATTTCTAAACATTTTTGAAAAATTTCATTTTTTCAAAATAACTTAAAAAGTATTAGTGATAAGAAAAATCTTAAAGAGTAAAAAAATGTAGGTTTTGCTATTATAAATATGCTAGTTTCATTTTATTTCTCCGTAAGACAAAAATTGGTTAAGATATGGCTGTTCAAAATTTGCATACACTCGTGATTAGTGAGCCATTCAAGCTTTCTCAATTATAACCCTTTCAAAAATAAACACTTTAAAGCGGTGAGACTGACAGATCATATAAAAAAGAGATAGGTAAGTAAATTGTTTTTAAAGCGGTACCGATTAATTTCATTTGGGGAGCTAAACACGGCGAGATTTTTATGATTTTTTACAAAAAAAAAGAGGGCCAACTTTATTTGAGCGTAACTCGCTTATTTTTAATGCTAAAACTTTTGTTAACAATTAAAACAAAGCTTTTTATAAACACTTTAAAAAAGTTTAAATGGGTTTTTTATGAAAAGTGCTTAATTTTTCTGTGATTTCACCTTGAAATATTCGATTGGGAATTAGACGAACGAGAACGTATTTTTGATGAGCTACAACTTTGTTTTCATTTGATTGATGGACTTTACTGATACACCATTTTTTTGGGCTCTTTCTAAGCTACACTTTTGCTAAGGATCTTTTTTTCGATAAAATATTTACTTTTTGAGTTATTTGCGAAAAACTGTCTGAAAACGTAGTTTTTTTGTCGAAAAATCAACATTTTCAATGGCAAATAACTTGAAAAGTATTGACTTACGAAAAAAACTCTATAGAACAAAAGTTGCTTAAAATCAGTCAATTTATCTATTTCCGGTCTTATCTTGAACGTATGTTTTTTCACCCCCGAGAAGGGGTGACTGTCATCCCCCAAGTAAAAGCAACCAACGTTACAATTTCAACTTTGAAGTGGAGGGTAAGTAGAACCTAAATCCAAATTTTCATGCAATTCAGAGTTGCCCCTGAAAATTACACGGTGTCGCCGAATTTCCCGTTCATTTACTGGGCTATTATTCTAAGGGACTTTGGGCCCTCGGTAGTAACGTAATCTTTCATTCCGCGTTTTCAAAAATACGTATTAGTTTACTCAGGATTCGAAAAAGAATACATTTAACACGTTGATGGACAGTGCGTCAAATGTATCAGCAAGTGTTGTGACACTATATGTATGTTGCAAAGTAGAATAGGGAAAATGCAACGTCGATAGACGTTGTGTTACATTACATCAATCGAAATAAGACGTCTATAGACATCCTGTCCATCAACGTGTTAATATACAAAAATACACTTAAAACACATACAATATTTTGACAGGCGACATTTTGCGCCTTTCCCCTTAAAATGACAATGATTATGTCGTTTTCTTATTTTAGTTGTAAAATCAGTTGTGTGTTTTCAATCTTGAACTTGTTAGTTTTTATTCAATAAGTTCGTTTTTACCGTATGTCGTTTTTTTGCGTAACCTAATTTTCTGGTAAATTTAAAAATTTTGTAATCCATTTAAAATACTTAGCAAGTAATGTCTTTGGAGAACCTTAAACCCTGTAGATTTAAGTAATTACTGTATATTATAATTTAAAAAAGAAAAGAACAAAAAAAAGCAAAAAAAAGAGAAAAAAAGCAAAAAAAAAAGAAAAAAAAATAAGAAGATGTAAACCTCCGAGATGTTGAATCGGGTCCTTAGCGTAGTAAAAAAACAATAAAAAATAATAAAAAAAGAAACTAAAAATATAATAAAAATATACAAAAAAAATAAATATTTACAAAAATATATTTACAACCAAAACAGTGTATTATTAAATAATCATTGTAATATGTTAGTTTGTTATGTATTTATAGTTAGAAATGCAGAACAAATTCCTCTAATTGAACAAAATTGTTTGTTTGTAGTATAAAAAAATGTCTGGCTAATTGGCTCGGCCAAGGCCATCAAATTCACACAAAAAAAAAACCTTAAAAAGGATTCAATCGCCCCCGAAAGCTTGAAATAGAATAAATAGTATGCTCTAGCAAAGCCCTATTGTTATTTGACTACCACACCCAAAAAGAAAATGTATTTATATATTTAAATAGAAATGTATTTCGAAATGAATAAAATTTAAGAAATAAATTTTAATAACGTCCCTTGTAAATAATACAACGAGACACTAGAAACAATAACAATTAAATTCATTTCTTTGACAGGCCACTGTAAAGTCTGAAAACCCGTAAATAATAGAGCAACTAATTAATTTGAAAGAAATGAGCTATTGTTTTATGTTTATTTTCGAGAATGTACTTAGTCAGGCGGATGTTTCCATTGTTCGATAGGGAGATCCGGGAATGTACAAAAGAGAGGAAAAATGTTTTCAACTCAACAACAGCGGTGGAGAAGCTTTTTACGAAATTACGATCACACAAAAGCTGAAAATGTTTCGAACGGTGTATCAGACATGCCTCTGCGACTTTTAAAGGAATTTATAACACAATAAATTATCAAACAGGGGTAGAAACGAATGATTTTTTTCAAACTTAGTTTATTTGAATTTAACTGATGATGATTTGTAGAAAAAAGAGACAATCGGATTAAAGGTACTCTTAATGAAGTTTCTACTTTAAATGATGTTTTCAAACCAGTTGAATGTAAGAGATACTCGTATTTCATTTTTGGTATAACTTTGACAAAATGGTTATATTATATTAGCGAATTTTCATTAATAGCTCGCAATTTTTCCAGGTAATTAACGTATTAAATATTTTCTTATGTTGGCATTTTTATATAATACATGAAGAGTACAGGGGAAAAACAGGAATGGCACATTTTATACATAATTGAGATAAACACCAATAAAGGTTTAATTCTTATGATATTACCTAAAAACTACTTAGGAGATTCTTCGCAGAATTCTGGCAATTTTTATTTTACAATCTTAATATAATATTAATCTCTATTAACTTATTAATTTAATAATGCACCAACAAACTTATTTCCGTATGTTTGTTCAATTGAGTATGGACAATCCTGGTTTTTCGCCTGGCTACAAATTCTTGAAAAATTTATATAGACTGATCTTTATGGTTATTGTCCTGAGTCGATAGGCTAGTCGTAGTACTCAGTTTTTGCTACTAGATAGCGAGAAAAGATCAAAAGTAACACTCCCTGTTTTTCCCCTGTAGTCTTCTACATGAACTTAGGTGCTATACCAACTTCTAAACTAAAACGAACCAATTCCGTACAGTGTTTGCAGACACTTGGCAAGTAAAAAAAGCAGGCGTATCACTTTGTGTGACAAATATGTTAAGGTTCATCTTATATCGAGGATTAGATATCTTCATGGCAATTTTTATTTTACCCATAGGATCTCTAAATAGTTGGTTATTACTCTGGGCTAATTAGCAAAATACAAGGAAAAGTTATTTACCAGCAATTTTATTACTGGAATCGAATCTTATGATTGTATATATTAAAAATATACGTATGCAAAGTCCGCAGACAGTGTACTCCTTTTTTTATAAACAAAATGGCCCTCGAAAATCTTGATTTTTTAAGGAAACGCCCCTGTCAGACTTCATTAAAATACAAAGATTGCAGTGGGCCTGACATGTGATAAGAATGGGAGAGGATAGGCTACCAAAACGAACACTGAATGCTAGAATGCAAGGAAAGCGACCGGTTGGGAAGCCACGAAAGCGCTGGGAAGACACAGTAAACAGCGACGCACAAGCCCTTTTAGGAGTCCGTGTATGGAGAAGAACAGCCACAGACAGGCAAGGGTGGAGGCAAAAAATAAAGGAGGCCAAGGCTCAATTTGGGCTGTAGTGCCGTAGGAGAAGAAGAATAATAAGAGTATCAAATAAGCCTAATTATTCTTAATAGATAATTTGTTTTATTGTAGTTTAAAAATGGTTTATTCTCAGTTCACATTAAAACTAATCAGTTTTGTGAAGAACTTCTGGACTATTTGGTTTTATTAGATTCTAGTTTGTGACCTTTAACTTTATTGCAGTTTTAAAGATTCTCCTAATATGACTAATAAAACCTATTATTAAAACTACTTGATCTCAAGACTATTATGTCGGTAAATCATATGCCTTAAAATTACTTTTTTAGTTTTCTTTAAAGTTGCTATCTTACAAGCTATTATTGGGCTATATTAAAACCAAACGCTCTTAAGTGAATCAATTTGGATATCGTAAAGACTAAAGTATGCTTCTTGATAGAAACACTAAAAGTAACCTCATCCCCTCTTCTTTCATGTCCAAAATGGTCGGCCATTTGTTTTAGAGCGAAACATTGGTGTAGTGTGCTGTAAATACTGGAAGTACAGTTAGTATGGAAGGAATAATTCGCAAGTACTTAAAATATAAACGAACTGGTCATTACGGTTTATTTTTCAAAGAATACAGCACACACAGCACTACGACGCCTCGATTTTAAGGTTAGGTTCACATTAAAACCGAGTGGCATTATTGAGAGCAGCAGTAAAACTACACGGTTTTAATTCCAAGGCAACCATTCTTTTATGTAGGATATATACTATTGGAAATATATAAAACAAAACCCTTTGATCTGAACAATTCTCTGTCGAAAGACTAAATAGTTTTATTGTTTTTCGGCCATATTGCTTTCTCGAGATGCTGAAAGCCATGATAGAGGCCATTAGATAAGGCTTACATAAAAATTATAAATAAATGACTTAAGGTGATACAGTAGCGATCAACAGGTAGCAAAAACGCGTTCCAAGATTGCGGCTGTAATTTTGAATATTTTTCGAGATATTTGGCACACTTATTCGTAATATAATAAAGAATGGCGGTACAGAGCCCAATTTGAAAAATATATTAATATGTAGTAATTAAATACAATATTAAAACAACGAGCATGTACCTCCATTAAGAAGAACAAAAAATACACTTTCTTCAAATAAAATTTTTATCCGATGCCTAGATTTTGTGTCATTTTGGAACTACTTAAATTTTTTATTTCATTAGTTGCAACGCCTCGCCGCTCGTGCGCGGACGCTACGTTGCTACACCGGCTGTCGGATGACAACAAAGGCGTAGCCCGCTATGCTCTAGTGGAGATGGGGGGGTTCGTTGAGACTTCTCTTTTAACCTGAAATAGATATTAACTGGGCGCCAGGCAAGTTTGCCCCACGGCCCACGCCTAAAGTAGACTGCAACTCCAAACCTACCAAATTGTTGCAGTACCAATCATGTGGTGTATGGAACAAATGAAATTAAACGATACCTCACGTAAAAATTATCTATTAATAATAAGTAAATAAGTAATAAATAAATTTGGTCTGTAAATATGCAATAATTAACAAAAAAATAATAAAATGAATCATAATAATACCATAATATTGAACAACCACAACGATAACCTACAAAGTAACTAGATGCGCCAAAGCAAATAGGGCTTCTAGCCCTCAAAATTAACCGAAAATTATAAGCGTCGCATGAGCTCAGGCGCAACCGCTGTAAAACAAAACAAAAAGTATAACAAACCGAAAACACACTAGGTACTATTCACAAATAAACTAAAATTAATAAAAGCTAAAGAACATAAACGCAAAAAAAAGTAAATTAATCAAAATCCTTATCTTAATTCTGTACTGAGGTACCCAACGATGTATCCAATTCCAATAAGAAGAATAACCAGTAACATATCAATGACATAAACCAACGATTTCAAACACAACAAATCTTAATACTGAAAGAAGAAATCGGAAGGAATTGGAAGTAAACGGAACTAAACGGAATAAATGGAAACCCTTTGGCCAGATGGGTTTTCAACGGAGTACAGACACAAATATATACTCTTCTACTTCCCACAGAGTATTTCCAACAATAACTAGGTACTATCTACCCCTATCTATTTTGTGGTTTAAGGCCTACTAACTGCAATAGAAAAATAACAACTCTCAGAGAAACGAATAAATAAAATGCTCGTAAATCAACAGTGCACCTATAGTAGTGCTTAAGAAATCGAATTAAGACATACCTGATGTTCTTTTCCTTCAGAATGGCTTCAGGGATCGTTACAGCGTATCTAAAATGGTGCTTTGAAAATAGATCCCGTTTCATACGGTGTGAACTTGATAACTACACAAAATGTACCTACAACACTACAATATGCCAAGTTCAATTAACATAAATTCAGGCCGATATCCCCAATAAGGGTGATCTATCCAAGATCAATTGCCTAAAAACTTATGTTCCAAGTAGCACCCCAATTTTAGAATTCGACGACTGTCAAAGTGACTTACCGTAACGTATCCATGACAGCCCTTGCCAAATTCAAAGTCTGCTATCTATTCGATTATTTAAAAATGGAAATAGGAGAAATGTGGGAAACGATATGAAAGAGTGAAATAATCTTTTAATAAAAATAATATATAGATGATTGAATTTTTAAAACGTAACATAGTAGTTCTAAAATGACACAAAATCTAGGCATCGGATAAAAAAGTTTATTTGAAGAAAGTGTATTTTTTGTTCTTCTTAATGGCGGTACAGGCTCGTTCTTTTAATACTGTATTTAATTACAGAGTAATTTCCACATATTAATATATTTTTAAAATTGAACTCTGTACCGCCAATATTTATTAAATTACGAATACGTGTGCCAAATATCTCGAAAAAATATTCAAAATTACAGCCGCAATCTTGGAACGCGTTTTCGCTACATGTTGATCGCTACTATTTCCTCTTAAATACATAAATTCGATTTATTTTAATATTAAAACATTAAAATTGAAGATAAAATTATTTTTCTTTCAAATTAATATTTTTCGGATTTAAATTGTTTTATTATTATTATTTTTTAATAGCCAAAAGTCAGAAATTTTAGGGCGCGTGAGTTATTTAGACTTATTTTTGTTAACATTATCAAAAAAGTTGGGTGCGCAAGTGTTTTTCTACCTTGACAGTCAGAAATAACCAAGTACTTTTTATTATTTTATGGTTACAAATATGTATTTAAAATTTTATGGTTACAAATACTATTTATTATAACACATGTAAAAATTTGTTGGCCTATATGGAGTATAATGGGTTTAAAGAATCATTCAATATGGTAAATTGTCTTTAAAAGTCTTCAGTTAAGAAACTTTTTTAAGTTTGGCATTAAACTGCCTGCACTTAAAGTGTCTTTTAACATTGTTTTAAAAGCACCCTCACAGCAGCTTCAAAATCAGTTGCTTAAGAAAACAAAGTTTTAAGAAGGTTATTATTTTTGGTTTTATTGACCTCTTTCACTGTGGACCCTTTCATGCTGAAAGCTGTTTTATTGCAACCTTAAGGTTTACTTAAAAACCAATTGGTTTTAATTTTAGTTTTATTCTACAGTTCTAAAGCATCCTTAAAAGTCTTAATAAACACGTTCGGTGATACTTGGGTGGACAATATAGAGCCTGTTTAATAAGAGGAAAGAAATAATTACACAGACAAATTAAGAGGAAACAGTAGCGATCAACAAGTAGCGAAAACGCGTTCCAAGATTGCGGCTGTAATTTTGAATATTTTTTCGAGATATTTGGCACACATATTCGTAACATAATAAATAATGGCGGTACAGAGCCCAATTTGAAAAATATATTATTATGTGGAGATTCCTCTGTAATTAAATACAATATTAAAAAAACGAGCCTGTACCGCCATTAAGAAGAACAAAAAAATACACTTTCTTCAAATAAATTTTTTTATCCGATGCATAGATTTTGTGTTATTTTGGAACTACTAAAATTTTTTATTTCATTAGTAGTTCCAAAATGACACAAAATCTAGGCATCGGATAAAAAAGTTTATTTGAAGAAAGTGTATGTTTTTGTTCTTCCTAATGGCGATACAGGCTCGTTTTTTTAATATTGTATTTAATTTTAGAATAATTTCCACATATTAATATATTTTTCAAATTGGGGTCCGTACCGCCATTCTTTATAATATAATAATAATAATAATAATAATAATAATAATAATGACTCTGCAACTTTGCAATCATTCAAACGAATGCAGCCAAATTTACTTGTTTATAATCTAAATTTTAATTTTATGCTATTATTAAATAGAGACTTTTTTACGTTGGATTTAAATACGTGTACCAAATATCTCGAAAAAATATTCAAAATTACAGCCGCAATCTTGGAACGCATTTTGGCTACCTGTTGATCGCTACTGTATCACCTTAGGAGGCGAAAGCTTGAACATGTAAAAGATAAAATGTAAAAGAGATGTAGGAAGACGACGAACCTCCTGGTTACGACACCTAACGGAATGATTTAATATGAGCTACCTATATATTATATATAGTCAGGGCAGATTATCGGAGAACAGGCCATTAAAAAAAAAGTTATTTATCAGCAATTTTATTGCTGGAATTGAATCTTATGATTGTATATATTAACAATATAGGTATGCAAAGTCCGCAGATAGTGTGCTACTTTTTTTGTAAACAAAATGAAGCCCGAAATTCGTGTTATTTTCAATTTCTGCTCTATAACTCCAAAGATTTTAACTTTACGCCAAAAATACTCAAATAAAAATTCACCGTAATTAAATTCTGCATAGAGACGTGTTTTTTCCGATTTACTTCGACGAAAATTTTCCCCGGAAAATACCGGTTTTTCCAACAAAATCTTTAATTTTCAACTAAAATTTAAGATAAGTAATTGTTTAACAGTAAATAAATAACTTGGTAGCATAAAAGCTCTTTTTGTATAACTTATGATTCCAGAAGCCGATGGAAATTAAATGAACAATTTAGCAACATTTGAATTGTTAATTAAAAAATTACGGTCGCTATAATAACCACAATAATTATGATTCATAAGAAAAACTATGATTTTTGTACAAAAAGACATTGTACCTATCTAATGTACTTTACACAATTGAAATTAGACTATTTAAGAGGATCAGTACGTATTTTCGGCTGCAATGCTATTCAAATGGGGATTCATTTTTTTCGAATCCTAAGAAAACTAATAAGTATTTTTGAAAAATTTAAACGCAGGATGAAACATTACGTTATTAGCGAGGGCCGAAAGTCCCTGAGAACTTCTATAATGTTTATTGAAGTTATACTTCTTTAGGCGCGATTGAGATTGAGGGTGAATTTATATTGATCTGCGCGCATGCGCACACCGACAGTTTGGTATTAGTCTTTATACGGGCTCTGATTGGGTGTTGAAATTATCTGTCAATAATTGTTCAATATGGACGTTATCGGCAAACAAAAATGTTGTATAATATATTAGTTTTTATTGTTGTGAGGACAGAAATAAAATCAAATTTATAATTATAGTGACTTTTTAAATAGTTTTGAAAAGCCACAGGTACGTAATTCTAAATGTTTCAGTTGTATTCCAATAAAAAATTATCTTCATACCTATTTGGAAAATGTAAAAAAAATAATGTACTTACCTAGTACTTGCTATGCTATACCCCTAGTAGGTAATGCTTTAATTTACATAATCTGATTACGAACAAACTTTCTACAAATTTTCATCTAATGTATCGTTTTCTTACTCTATATATTGTTGTATTTTAATTCGACAAAAATCAAACTAATAAAAATTCATATAAACAAAATGTCAAAAAGTTGTTCAGTTTGTGTATATTCCCACATGACGTATACGCGAAGGTGGTGCAGTTTGAAATCGCTTCGACTCTCGTACGGCGGGATACACGGGAAGTAGGTTCAAGCCCAATGCAAGTTATATCGTTTTTTTATTTTTTTTTTATAGATTTTATGATTGTAAGTATATTATTATATAATTTTTTTCAGAAAATACGTATTTAATTAAAATTTTTGGCAACAATAATTATTGTTCAGAAATCATTTGTGGCATTTTTCAATGTGTTTGTGTGTGTTTTATTCTTTTATTTTTTTAATTTTTTGTATTGTTTTAATAAAAATTTTTGGAAAGTAGTAGAGAAACTGTTTAAAGTATATTGATTTTGTTTAAATCATATAATAGAAGTATAACTTCTTACGTGCGTACAAAGTACACACATTCTTTTTTTTTAATAATTTACAGGGGTGAAAAGCTAAGAGAAAATTTAGTGTGATTTTTAATTTCAAATATCTCATTCAAAATAAATTTTTATTTATTCTATGGGACTTTCGGCCCTCGGTAATAATTTAGTCTTTCATTCTGCATTTAGATTTTTCAAAAATATTTATTGGTTTTTTCAGGATTCGAAAAAAATAAACACAATGTCTGTGGTAATATTTTCCAAATCTATCTTTGTCTTACAACGCACTCAGTCGAATATAATGTCAGTCAGACAGTGACAATCATGCAGTGACAATTTTAAATATTTGACATGGCATCGGGAATATTTTGAGTTATTGATTAAATAATATTAATATATAGTGTATTTGATAAATAATTGATTTAAGACGTGAACTTAATAAAAAGTTATTTATTGTGTATTATTTGTGGAAGATCCAAGCCGAGAATACATCAGAATAATATATTCTGTGATCCAAATCCAAGTATTTTGTTGTTAAAGATGTTCAAAACTGTAAGTGTTCCATAGTAACAAAATATTATTAAAAAATCACTTTAACACTTTTCCTCTTCTTTTCTCTATTGAGTATTAGTTTTTTTGTAAATAAAAATTATCACAATCAGTGAATACATAGTTAGTGAAAAAATTATCAGTAGTAATTGCACAAGAGCTCTGAAATTATTGAATTTTTCCCGAGTGACACTTTGACAGTTTTAATTTCACGAGACGAAGGCGAGTGAAATTAAGTCAAAGTGTCACGAGAGCAAAAATTCTATATTAATTTCAGAGGTCGAGTGCAATTTGTTGCGATTATTTCATGAATAAAACTGTTCAAAACCAAAATTTTATTGTAATTTATTTATGTAAGTACTATTAAACACACAGTTTTTATAAATATTTGACGATTGAAAGTCATCACTTTTATAATTTTTAAAACATTAATTGTCATTAATGTCACTGAATGTAGTTTTTCGTAGCAACGAACGGCATCTGACGTAATATACTTAACGACGCGTCGGGACGGGAGATTATCAAAAATTATCGATTTAATTCAGATTTCTGTAACTTTCTATTATATAAATTATAAACAATTTTTTGGTTTATAAACAAATAGAATATCTCGGGAAATATTAAGTTAAATTAAATCAAGAAAACGGTATTGGAAAAAAGCGGCAGGACGCTTCCTTTAAAAGAAAAACTTTTAATTGTGATGAGTGGTTCCTGAGATTCAACCGGTCAAATTTGACCGGCATATACGGAAAAGATATAAATAATAGGGTCACAATTTTCGAAATATCACCTTTTTATTTTTATCTTATTTCTTCGCACCAATTTTCGTATCTTTAAAATAATCATAACATATATTATTATAATAAAAACTATCGATATTACGAGTGAAAATTGCCAAAAATTGCAAAGTTCCAATCAAAAATCAGGTTGGAGAAAATGTAATAAGTCTGGATCCCGCGTATGAAAAAAAAGTTGATTAATAGCAAGTTGAAAATTTGTTAAGAGCTTAAGAGTGTCTAGTCGGACAAACTTTCATATATGAGAACACTGGAACAGGGGAAGTTTTAATTGTGGAAAAGGTTAAAAATTTGGAACGGTCAGACCACGAAAACGGCACATGTATTTTGTCCGACAGAACAGACTTAAACTCTCCGAACAGAGATTAAACTCTCATGCAAAAATCAGACTGCTATTTATCACCAAATGGGAGTTTTAATGAGTGGAACATGTAGAATATGTCAAATGACAGGTGATAAATAGCAGTCTGATTTTTGCATGAGAGTTTAATTTCTGCTCGGAGAGTTTAAGTCTGTTCTGTCGGACAAAATAAATGTGCCGTTTTCGTGGTCTGACCGTTCCAAATTTTTAACCTGTTCCACAATTAAAACTGCCCCTGTTCCAGTGTTCCCATATATCAAGGTTTATCCGACTAGACACCCTTAAGCTATTAACAAATTTTCAGCTTGCTATTAATCAACTTTTTTTTTCATACGCGGGATCCAGACCTATAATCTCAAAGTTCAAAATCGGTATACGTTAAAAATTTCATTTTCTCGGCTTCCCATGGAGCAATTTTTTTCATTCTTTTTTTGTTCCCAACTAACTTGAGTAGAGCTATCTAACTAATGCATTATTAAATGTCAAACTTGCTTTTGTTTTGTTATAATAGATTAATTTATTTATAAGAACAGAAAACTACATATTTTTTCCAGTTGTAAACTTTTTTTAGATAAATTTACTACGAGTACAAGTGTACCTTTTAACGTTAAAAACACAAATACTCTCATTTAAAAGCTGTATAATTATTTAAACAATCTTTATAAACAAATTAAAAATTTTGTTATAATAAATAAATTAATTTACTAAGGATAATCTTATTAGACACTTTAAAACTAGTGACAAATGCTTAACAGTTTTAAAGTTCTGGAAGCATATCTACAAGGTAACTCTAAAACCATTATCTTCTTATTTACCACAATAAAACCTTTATAAATATTAAATAAAACTAAAGTGTTTTTAATCTGCTACTTGGGCAGGCTTCAGATCCGTAGAGCAAATTTTGTAAGTTAGTCAAAAATAAATCAGTATAGGAGCAGGTAAAACTTCTTCTTTCCCTAAGCTGAAAATAGCCACAAAAAATTTGTTAAAAGATTACAAAAATCGTTGACAGATGTTCTCAAAATATACTGGTGGGATAAAATAAAAAATGCAAAGCTACGGAGATGAACAAAACACAGAAAATAACAGTCACGATTGAAAAAAGGAAATTGAAATTAATTGGACATACCCTTTAGAAGGACCGAAATATTATACCAACCAGTCCGAGGAATCAGCTGCAGAAGACTTATAATACCTGAAGAAGAACTGCAACAAGAGATTATGAAAAAATTATGGGTCTGACATGAAGAGAGATGGAGAGAGAAAATACTTACAAAGGAAATTTCGAAAGAGAAGAAAATGCGCCGATCTAGCCAATCAGCCGTCTTTCACTTTTGGCTAAGAAACGCAAACTTGAACGATACTCTGTAAGAAAGAAATTCAATAGAGGGCGAGAGTGAAAAATAAGAATGATAGAAATAACATATTCAGGTAAGCACTAAACACTTTTCAAACAGATAGCATAAATCGTAGTAATGTTTCATTGATTTTAATTAATAAAATATTGAGGTATTTTAACGTATTATTTCCCATTGAAATTACAACAAACGCATAAAATTTTATGATCCATAAATTCATGTGTCCACATGATATGTATATAGTTATTTATACAGAGAGAGTCTGTAATTTGGAATAAATTCAATATCTCAAATACTAATTGTTTTTTTGAAAAATGCTCAGACCCGTCGATTAGTATTTCAAATTGTCCTTTTTGACATACAATAATAATGTATACAGGGTGTCCTAATTTAGAGATATTACGTCATCGTTGTTTTTTTTAAATGGCAACACTGTCATTTTGATAGCTATTTTGATAGGGTGTGTAAAGTTATACACAACTGCAAAATATCAAATTTTTATTCTCTACCATTTACAAGATAATAGAAAATAACCAAGTTATGTCTGTAATTTGAAATAAATTCAATAATTAAAATACTAATTGTTTTTTTGAAAAATGCTCAGACCCGTCGATTAGTATTTCAAATTGTCATTTTTGACATACAATAATAATGTATACAGGGTGTCCCAATTTAGAGATATGACGTCATCGTTGAGTTTCTTAAATAGCAACACTGTCATTTTGATAGTTATTTTGATAGGGTGTGTAAAGTTATACACAACTGCAAAATTTCAAATTTTTGTTCCCTATCATTTACAATATAATAAAAAATAACAAAGTTATGAAATACAAGTAATCAAATAATAATTGAATTTAATTATTTCAAATAAGCAAATGCTCATAACGTTGCCCATTGGCAATTTGACAATAATTGAGGGCCAACATTATGAGTATTTGCTTAATTGGAATAATTAAATTCAATTATTATTTGATTACTTGTTTTTCATAACTTTGTACTTTTTTATTTTCTTGTAAATGATAGGGAACAAAATTTAAAATTTTGCAGTTGTGTATAACTTTACACACCATATCAAAATAACTATCAAAATGACAGTATTGCCATTTAAGAAAATCAATGATTACGTCATATCTCTAAATTGGGACATCCTGTATACATTATTATTGTATATCAAAAATGACAGTTTAAAATACTAATCGACGGGTCTGAGCATTTTTCAAAAAACAATTATTATTTTAATTATTGAATTTATTCCACATTACAGATATAACTTTGTTATTTTCTATTATCTTGTAAATGGTAGAGAATAAAAATTTGATATTTTGCAGTTGTATATAACTTTACACACCCTATCAAAATAGCTATCAAAATGACAGTGTTTCCATTTAAGAAAATCAACGATGACGTCATATCTCTAAATTGGGACACCCTGTATATATTATAATTGCATGTCAAAAAGGACAATTTGAAATACTAATCGACGGGTCTGAGCATTTTTCAAAAAAACAATTAGTATTTGAGATATTGAATTTATTCCAAATTACAGACTCTCTCTGTATACTATTACCATTCACAAAATTTATTAATATACATATTTACACACAAAATGTGTGCTTCCAATTTTTTTAGAAATGAATATTTACCAAAAATATTTGATATACGAAATAAGTATTCCTTACGATTAACTAAATTATTCATAATTATTAATTGCGATATTCGACATAATTTGAGATATATTTATTAGTTACTAATGATGTTTAGTACCAAAAAAAAACACTGAAATTGCGGACTTCATTAATCTGTAATATATTGGTTCGAAAAATACTTTTTCGCACGATTGATCATTTTTGACTGTTTACCGTGACATATTTTACGTCAGTAGGTGACATTTACTAGCAACTCGACGGTAAGTAATCCAACTCGACGGTAAGTACTCCAACTCGACGGTAAGTAATTCACTTACCGTCGAGTTAAAAAACCTCTTAATTTTAATTTATTTTTTGAAAGAATAAAGAAAACTAACGAATTATTTATTAATATTGAAACTTATGGTACAATGTGTTAAAGAAGGCTTTATACGTGGACATCACCTCAACATAACGCACAGAAAATAGTTAGAAATCAAATAGACTTTGTGTTGATAAATGAAAGATACAAAAACGGCATAAAATCGGTTAAGGCGTACCCAGGCGCAGATGTTTCCTCGGACCACAATCCCTTGATAGCGCGTGTAAGCATTAAACTTAAGAAACCTTCACAAAGGGTAAAACCAGATTACATAGATACCAGCCGCTTACAGAACTCAAAAATCAAAGAAGAATTAAAGCAACAGATAAACGGTAACCTAAGAATGTTGTCTACAAAGGAACCAAACACGCACGTAGAAAACAAGTGGCAAGACTTAAAAGAAGCCCTAATAAAACCCGCTCATAATATCCTTAGCAGAGGAAATACGACAAAAAGACAAGAATGGATGACAGAGAAAATTTTAAGTCTCATGGAGGAACGAAGACAGTTTAAGGGAAAATGCAAACAAAAATACAACGAGATACACAAGCAAATTAGAGATGAAATAAGGTCAGCGAAAGAAAACTTTTACAAAAGAAAATGTGAAGAAATTGAAGAACTGCAATTAAAACATGACACGTTTAACCTACATAAAAAGGTAAAAGAATTGGCAGGTATACAAAAAAGGAAGCATCCCAATGTGCTATACAACGCAAATGGACAAATAATAACTGACCTACAAGAAAAGCTTACAACCTGGAAGAATTATATAGAAGAACTCTTTGCCGATGAAAGAGAGGATCATGATATTGGTAACATACAAGGTGAGGAAGGACCAAAAATCTCTAAAGAAGAAATACTATATGCTATAAAAACAATGAAAAATGGCAAATCACCGGGTCCAGATGGACTTCCATCGGAACTTCTTAAGCTTGTGGAAGATGAAACAGTAAATGTTTTGGTTGACCTCTTTAACTGCATTTATAAAACAGGAGAAATACCTAAGGAATGGCTTCTGTCAACTTTTGTAACTATTCCAAAGAAAACAAACGCAAAACTGTGCACCGACCATCGCACAATAAGCTTAATGGGACACACACTAAAAGTATTTCTTAAAGTGATACATACAAGAATTCACAAAAAACTAGACGCTGACATCAGTGATACTCAGTTCGGGTTTCGAAACGGGCTTGGAACAAGGGAAGCACTATTTGCACTTAATATCATGTGCCAAAGATGCCTGGATGTTAACCAGGATATATATATATATATATATATATATATATATATATATATATATATATATATATATATATATATATATATATATATATATATGTGCTTTATTGACTACAACAAGGCGTTCGATAAAGTTCGCCACGAACACCTGATGAGACTGTTGGTAGAGAAAAACTTGGATAAAAGGGACGTCAGAATTATCTTCAATATTTACTATAACCAGAAGGCGAATATTAGAGTAGAACGGGAAACAACCGAGGAACTCGAGATCAAAAAAGGCGTAAGGCAGGGATGCATACTTTCACCAACCTTGTTTAACTTATATTCAGAAGATATTATAAACAGAGCCCTTGCTGACCAAGATATAGGGGTTAAAATAAATGGCACTTTAATAAACAATTTGAGATACGCTGATGACACAGTATTAATAGCAGACACTCCGGAAGATCTCCAAACACTGATAAACAGAATAGTAGAGTGCAGCGAAAAGTTCGGTTTATCACTTAACATCAAAAAAACAAAAATAATGATGGTGTCGAAATCTCCACAAAATTTTTCTGACATAACCGTACATGATCAAAGAATTGAGCGTGTTAGAAAATATAATTACCTGGGAACTGTTATTAATGAAAACAACGACAACTCTGAAGAAATCAAGATCAGAATAGAAAAAGCTAGAGCTACTTTTACCAAAATGAAAACAGTTTTATGCGGAAGAGACCTAAGTTTAAATCTTAAAATTCGCCTCATGAGATGTTACGTGCTGTCAGTTCTTTTCTATGGAATGGAAGCTTGGACACTGAAAAAGATCGATACAAGGAAAATAGAAGCATTCGAGATGTGGATGTACCGCAGGATACTGAGAATATCGTGGACAGAGAGAGTGACAAACATGGAAGTGTTGCGAAGGATGCAGAAAGAAAAAGAACTTGCGCTTACTATTAAAAAGCGCAAACTGCAATACTTGGGACATATAATGAGGGGACAAAAGTCCCCTACTACAATTAATTATTCAGGGAAAAATAATAGGTAAAAGATCCATTGGCAGAAGAAAACATTCATGGTTGAAGAATTTAAGAGATTGGTACAAGTGCAGCAGCTGCCAATTATTTAGATCTACGGTATCAAAAATACGCATAGCCTTGATGATAGCCAAACTTCGGAACGAGGACGGCACCTGAAGAAGAAGAAGTTAAATTATTTAATGAAATCCCACTTGTTTGGGCTGTGGTTTCACTTCTAACAGAAACTCCTGCAGAATCGCATACATTAGTAGTATCCAACATTTTTCTCTTCAAATACGCGATCAAAGTTGAAAACTTGGAAATATCAATGCCATCATAAAGAAGAACGGTGGATTTAATCATTGAATATTCTGCCCAGAGGCTTCCAGGAGCTTTCAACTGCATATGTCTTTGAACGAAATATGCCAATAGAGTCTTTTCTTCGATTCTTAAATTCTTGCCTTCGCACCATTTTTTAAAACTTTGGTAGGTATTTTGATAACGGATTTTGGATTTTTCGCGAATAATGGCGGAACACCCTTCTTCCCAAGCCCGTTCAATTTCTTCAAATTCACTTTCGCTTATATTTTAATTTATAATAATCAAAATTGTACTTAAAATTATTGACAACTAAATAAAAACTCAACTCTCCATTGTTGTTATGCACCCTAGTTACTACCTAACAACCAAAGTATCTATCTTGATAAAATTAATGAAACTAGTCAATATGACGAAAATGTTTAATTTTATAATTTATAATGGTATCAATCGTGCAAAAAAGGTTATAAGCATGTCGAACGTTATGGGTAATCGATCTCAGACAATAATTAGAGTCGTCGCTCCGCTCCTCCTCCAAACAATTGTCTTCGATCGGTATAAACCCCTTACCGTTCTCCATACTTAATATACTGTTTTTTTTAGTTCAGATCGCAATAGTGCACAAAAGTTGCCATTGGTATAGACGTAAAAAAAGCGCTAATTATTATTTTTTTATTAATTTGTCTTCCGGTCGCGCAATGCCATCGAAGTTGGCAAAAAATTTGTGAAAACCATAATTTTTCATATTTTTTTTTAATCAGTCCAGATGGTCTTAATTGTGTTCCTATACCATTAATTAACTACTAAAAGTATGTAAAATCAATATATACGCACTGATTATATTTGTTTCATATCTTCCGGTCTCGCAACATAATACAACATGAGTAAAATTAGTAGTTTTTGTAAAATTTCAAAGTTTGACTGTTTAGTACATTTTAATGGTATGGCTTTTATAGATGATATGGTTTAATTCTATTACAATAATATATTTAAAAGCCAAGCATCTAAGATAAACTTTTGAATTCAAGTGGAATTCTGTCGCGCAGCTTCGTCAAAAGCAGCAGAATACCGAGAGGCGAGGCGAAAGTGACGAATGCCAGCGAAGCACGCGCAGCCACAAATAGAGATACATGTGGGTAGACCTCTACAATGGAGAATTTGTCTTCTCCATAACAACGAACTGCCATTCCGCCACCTTTTCCAACACTTAGATGGAAATACAACAGGCCGAATAGGATATTCCGGACCGATTGGGAAAAGCCCTACCTGATTGCAAAAGACTACCAGTTGTTGATTTTAATCCTATTAATTGTGAAATTCCAAAAGTTGACAAGCGTATTCTTAGCAAGGGGCAATTGTATTTGCTTGAGATATCAGAATTCATCAAGTCATGACATTGTTCAGAAGACTTTGTAGTACGTGATCCTGGGCCAATGTCACATTTAAGATGGTTTACTACTGCAAACCTAGTTTTGAGTTTCCACATCAGTGTGGCAAGCCCTTCTGAAAATCTGAGAGATATTTTCACATTCATTCTCAAATATACTTTTGGCTATGGTGATTGATGAAAGAAACCGTATCCGAGAGATGGATTTCAGGCGTGTCATGAAGGCAAATCAAGCAATATCTGAAAGTGACTCTTTCACCTGAAAGTGATCAGAACCTTTAAACCACCAAACCTAACCTTTGAAGCTATATAGTATTACGAAATTGTCAAATGGAACACGAGTACACTGACTCCTCCTCCACTGTTAAGAACAGTGACTAATGAAGAGATAAAACAGTATTTGAGCAATGACTTCAAGCCTGTTATGAGTATAGATGCTTTCCCATGCCATACACAGGCAGTTGAAAGGAGCGTTAAGCTAGTGACCAAAGCTTCACGTAAAGTGTGTGGACACAGTTCCAGAGACATCTATATTAGAACCACATTATTGCACCGCTAAGTGATGCCAACTTTGACTTTGGAGCAAGATCACGTACTACAAAGTCTTCTGAACAATGTGCTGACTTGACGACTTCTGATATCTCAAGCAAGTACAATTGGTTCTTGCTAAGAATACGCTTGTTAACTTTTGGAATCTCACAATCAATAGGATTAAAATCAACAACTGGTAGTCTTTCACAATCAGGTAGGGCCTTTCCAGTCAATCCAGAACATCTATTGGACCTGTTGTATTTCCATCGACGTGCTGGAAAAGGTGGCGGAATGGAAGTTTGTTGTAATGGAGAAGACAAATACTGCATTGTAGATGTCTTTCTACATGTATCTCTATTTAAGACTGCCAGCGCTTCGCTGGCATTCATCACTTTCGCCTCGCCTCTCGGTATTCTGCTGTTTTTGACGAAGCTGCGCGACCGAATTCCACATGAATATCAAAATTTATCTTATGTGCTTAGATTTTAAGTATATATTATTTTGATAAAATTAAACTATAGCATCTCTAAATGTGGTATGATTAAAATGTGCTAAACCGTCAAACTTCGAAATTTTACAAAAACTACTAATTTTACTCATATTGTATTATGTTTCGCGACCGGAAGGTGTAAAACAAATGTACAATAAGTGCATATATTTTGATTTTATATACTTTTAGGAGTAAGTCCATGGCATAGGAATGCAATTAAAACCATCTGGCCTGCTTAAGAAAATATGAAAAATTAAGGCTTTTCACCATTTTTTGCTAAATTCGATGGCATTGCGCGACTGGAAGACAAATTAATAAAAAAATAATAATTAGTGCTTTTTTCACGTTTATACCAATGGCAGCTTTTGTGCACAAATAAAAAAAAGTTTTTTTCGAACCACCCTAATCTGTAAGTCATCTTTTATTTTTATAATAGGATGGATTTTAAAATGATATATATGTAATTGTGAGGAACAAAAGAATAAAAAATCTTCGCAAAAAGTTAGCAGTAACTCTATAATTACATTTTGAATACAGAATAACTAAAAGAAATACAAATAGTTGGATAAATGAAAACATATGAAATAACTTGTTGTTTTACGTAGGCATAGAAGAGAACATGAGGAAGAAAGAAGACTAATAATAAACGAGACTATTGAAAAGAAAATTTTCGACTATGAAGCAGTAACCAAGAATAATTATTATATTGAAAGAATACCCATGAACGATCACATTAATCACTTATTTTGTATTTGCTAGCTTTTTCTATAACAAACGTTTTTTATTTATAGAAAAATACAGCAATTACAAAATAACTGATTGATGTGATCGTTCATGGGTATTCTTTCATTTTTCCGACTATACATACCCTATTTATGGTATCAGATGATACACAATAATATGAAAACAGTAAAATGTACCCAGTATTACGAAAATAGGAAACAGTTTACAGGAACAAAAAATAATTCAACGGGGTACCTTAGAAGAAGTTAAGTATCAAAGAAGTTAGAGTAATAAATAACGCAAAGCACAAGCAGTGAAAACACAACATATACTAGTAATGTAGGAAATAATATAAACACTAGATATTGAATTAATATTCAGTAAGTATAGCAAGATACATATAAGCCAGCTAAATAGACATAAACCAAATAAGAGCCGCCTAACAAAATAAATAAATAAGACACTACAAGATAAAGAGGACTCACTTAATGAAAAATGGAAAAACTTAAAGAAAGTAATATAGGAATCAGCAAAAGAATCCTGTGAATTAAGAATATAATGAAAAACAAGAAACGAACCAAATAATGAAGAAACCGAGAGAAAGAGGAATAGTTACGTGAAACCAATGGATCCAAGAGACAAAGAACGATATAAAACAAAATTGCCAAATAGGCAGTGAGAGATACCAAACAAATATCCTTGGAAGAATTTGGCAAAAGCTTTAATGACGGTTATAAAAATGAGAGTAGATCTTTAGGAATAATATCAAAGTATTCAGGGGGCAAAGAGAGCCGAAACATATAGTATCAAAGATGGAAATAACAAGGTACACTAAAAACAACACGAAATATTAAATGTCTGCAATGAATATTACACCTGTTGCAACTTAAATTAGAATAAGACACAAACCTAAACTCAAATGTCACAATAAGCTCAAGAAAGAAGAGGACGGATATGAAGAATAGAGAAAAAGTTCATCGAAGCAACAAAAATAATTAAAGCAGGAAAGCTGAAGGGGAATATGGAATAAGACCAAGAAATGGTTAAATCTATTGACGAGGAAACTATAGACTGGTTCTGGATAATAGGTGAAAAACATTTGAAGCAAAATAAAATATCGAAATATCGGGAAAATAATCTTATTCCATCAATTTATAAGAAAGGGATAACCAACTATATGAGTATAGTGTTCCATCAACAAATCTACAGATAATAGCAGAGCTATAGACTACTATGTCATGTTAACAGCTAATTGGCGGTCGTTGATTTTGTTATACGTTATTCAACCTGATGTGTAGGCCTACACATTCATAGGACGTCCACTAGCCATTGGGACGCATCCTAAAAAACTTCCTCGGCAAGTCTGTCCAGCTCTGAGTCCTATTGAGCAAGTTTCAGACTTGCAGGTACCTATTTTATTTAGTTTTCTATTTAACTAGAGTTCACTGGATGAAACAAGACTCAAATGTGATGGTTACAATTATATACATTGTTTAAATGAGCACAGAACAAATTACTTGATGTTAAATTATTTCTAATTATTTATTGTCTGTAAAAATTTAATAATTACTGAGTTAAATATTCGTATGTGGTTTTCCGATTTCTGTAGTAGTAATAAAACCAGTAATCAACAAACTGTGTTTGTACAGCGAAATTATTTGCTTATTTAGTTATTGATAGATTGAATCAACATGGAATTAACTCAAATTTTAATCAACACTGAATAAAACAATATTTGGTTTAAATAGTATAATCTAATAACTAGGTTGCAAAAACAAAATATAAATATGTTAAAAAATTCTAACACTATAGTAGAATTCGCAATAATTTTGTTTGTCGTTATATCGATATTAACTCGTGAAAAATTATATACCGAATGCACTTCTAGATATAAAATGCTACTACTACTCTAATTTTGAACTTTGATAACCTTTATGTAAGTACTGATGGCCAAAAAAATGCAATACCTAGAGGGACAAATTAATATATTTTTTTAGTATTTTTTTTTATATGTTTATTAGACAATCTGTTATAACATATAACAATAGGCACATTTTATCTGAGAAATAATGACATGAAGAGAGATTGTGACCAGCGCCACACATCTCTATAGAGATAATATTAAATTACTGTATTACATAAATATATTAACTTAGCTACTGTAACAATGTTAATGTCTGTGGGGTAAATCTAATGGTGTCTGTCTCTTTAACCGTTTTGTTTCCTGACTGTTGTCTAACAAATTAATTGCAAGCACATTCGCGTGGCTTTCAAGACGTACGATGTATTTTGCACTTAACTCCACTATCACTTCACTGACCGTTTTCGTTTCCAGATCATTGTAAATATCCCTGTTAGTAACAAACCACGGAGCATCGATTATTGAACGTAACACCTTGGACTGGAATCTCTCAATTATGGATACATTCGACTTGCATGCTGTTCCCCAGAGCTGCAGACCATATGCCCATACTGATTTGAATATTGTGTTGTAGACTAGCAGTTTATTTCTTGTTGTGAGCTTAGACTTACGCCCTAGAAGCCAATAATGCTTACTAAATTGTATGCCCAGTTGTTTCCGTTTGTTCCATATGGGGGTTCTCCAGGTTAATCCCCTGTCCAAGTGCATGCCCAGATATTTTACAGAGGTAACTGAGGTAATTACCTTATTATTTATTGTTACTGTAGGTGATTCACCGTGACATTTTGTAAAAACAATATGGTTTGATTTTTGTTCATTCAATTTAATTCTCCAATTTTGTGCCCAAGTATTTATTTGATTTAATACTCTTTGGAGTTCTGCAGCAGCTTCGACGGGATTTTTGTGTACTGCTAGGATTGCAGTATCGTCTGCAAAGGTGGTGGTCGTTGTATCACGATTTGTGGGTAAGTCGGCTGTGTAAATCAGATACAGTTGTGGTCCCAGAACGCTTCCTTGCGGTACCCCTGATCTGATGGGATATAGTTTTGTATAGGCTGACTCAAACTTCACTCGAAAGTATCTTTCTGATAAATACGACTTAAGGAGTGTATATAGTTCCTCTGGTAAGTTTTTTTTTCAGTTTATACAACAGTCCTTGATGCCAAACTTTATCAAAAGCCTGGCTAACATCGAGGAATGCTGCTGAACAGTAACTTTTACCTTCAAAGGTTTTATTTATAACGTTGACCACTCTGTGAACTTATTCGACGGTGCCATGCTCTTTCCTAAAGCCAAATTGCTGGTCGGTTATCATATTTGTGTCTGTTAGTATTTGTAGAAGTCTTTTTTCTATTATTTTTTCCATGATCTTAGACATTACTGGCATTAAACTAATTGGTCGATATGAAGTGGGCTCATTTGGAGGTTTTCCTGATTTTTGTATAAGGATAATTTCCGCAATTTTCCATTGGATTGGGAAGTGATTTAGCCTTAGTACCGCATTACACAATTGAGTTAGCATTTTAATTGCTTTGGTAGGTAGATTTTTAATTACCTCACCTGTGATTAAGTCATAGCCAGGTGCTTTCTTTTTTATTAGATTATTGTTGATTATGTTTTGAACTTCTTTGGGTGAAGCGTGTAGTGTGTTTTCTCCTGTCGGGGTTTGGTTCTGTAGGAAATTGTAGATTTCTTGATCGTTATTTGTTGCAGCAGCTGGTATAGGTTTGAAAACTTCTTCTAGGTATTCGCCGAAAGTTTCTGCCTTTTCATTGTTTGTTCTGGCCCATGTTCCGTTGGATTTTCTAATTGGTGGGATATGACGATGTGGCTGTTTTAATTTTTTTGTAGCCTTCCATAGCGCATTACACAGTATTTATTAATGAAAGTATTCTTCTTCTTCTTATGCAATCCACTAATGGATGTTCGCGATCAGGTTTGACCATTTTCCTCTATCCCTTGCAGTATGTATTAGGTATCCTATGTTTCCTAGCCCTGTCCACTGTTTGACATTATGGAGCCATGTCATTTTCTTCCTGCCCACTCCCCTTCTTCTTTCGATCTTTCCTTCAATTAAGGTTTGCAGAAACTTGTATCTTTCGTTTCTAATTAGGTGCTCCAAGTATGCCGTTTTTCTTTGTGTAATTGTGCATAGCAGTTGTCGTTCTGCAGCAATTCTTCTCAAGATTTCTTCATTTGTTATTCGTGCGGTCCAGAGAACTTTAAGGATTCGTCGATAAATCCACATCCCAAATGTCTCTAGCTTATTCATATTCATTGTGTTTATTTATAAAGTCCATCCTTCCATGCCATATAAGAACACCGACCATATATAGCATTTCGTTAATCTTATTCTTAGGTTCAGGTCAAAGTCAGAGTTCGTAAAGACGTTTCTGAATTTCATGAAAGCACTTCTGGCACTTTCTATCGGACATTTAATTTTTATATCCGATATCCAGTCTTCACATAGTCAGGTTTCCAGGTACTTAAATTTTCTTACGCGCTCTACATCTTGATTGTTATATGCTAGCCTTGCATTTTGATGCTGACGTAATTGACGGCTGATTATAAGGAACTCCGTATTTCTTATGTTGATGCTAAGTCACATGTTCTCGCTATGTTCTCCAATTTTATTTAGAAAGTTTTGGAGGTCTTCTATATTGTCTGCTATTAAGACCGAGTCATCCGCATATCGTATATTATTGAGCCAGGCACCATTATACCTTGATGCTGCTTTCGCATTCCTCAGGAGCTTCCTGGAAGATACTTTCTGAAGAAAAATTGAACAGTAGTGGGGAGAGAATGCATCCCTGTCTTACACCTCTGACGACAGCTGTTTGATTCCAGTAAAGAGCTTTTATGCAACGAATGTCTTTTTGATCTATGTCGAGTTGTTTTAGTATATGTACAAGTTTATGTTGTTGTATCCGATCGAAGGCTTTTTCATAATCTATAAAGTACATCATTACATCTTTCCTTTGATCGTAGCAGTTCTGAGCTAGCACTCGAGTTGCAACTAGTGCTTTCCTGGTACCCAGCCTTTTTGAAATCCAAATTGTGAGCAACCAATAACCTTATCGCATTTTGTGGAAATTCTGTACTTAATGAAGAACTTTGAGGAATAATTTTAAAGAATGGCTTATCAGACTAATCAGTTGGTGGTCTTTACACTTTGTTGCGTTATTTTTTGGCAAAGGGATGAAGGTAGATACAAGTCATTGGACAGGGAATTTTCCTTTCTTTTATAGATTTGGTTGAAAAATCTTTGGAGTATCGTAATTCCCTCTTTATCTAACAATCTGAGTAACTATGGAAAGGTAAATTATAATATTTTCATTATCTGATAACATTTAAACAAATTTGCAAGGCCATTTTCTTAAAAAAAATAATTGTCACTCAGTCACTCTATGGGGCATTGATCGAATTAAGTGGTCTATATCATATTGTGAAATACTGAACCAGGATTCTTTGTTTGATGGAGGAGGTGGCAATCTATTTAGGTTTCGACTTGCCATATCCCATAAATGTTCGATGGGTGCCAAATCAGCTGATCTTGATGGCCACTCCAAAGTGTCTATACCAGAATCTTGTATGAACTCCATGATTTCACAAGAAATATGAGGTTTTGTGTATCCTGCGTTGAAATATCGCATTTGGAATGGTTTGTAAATAAGGATATAAAACTGGTTGCAATGCGTCACCAATATATCGTCGAGCTGTCAAAGTGCCGTTAGTAAGACCTAAGAGTGATATATTTTCCAAACATATATGTAGTGCGTCATATAATAATGCTTGGTTGTCATGCTGTATGACGTTCAACATTCAAGTCTATATTTCGTCTCTCACCTCTTACCTTTATGCGTTCATCAGAGACACCCAAAAAAACCTAGATTCATCACACAAGCTGACAATGTTGTCAAAATCTATAAAAATATACAGGGTGTCCCAATTAAATAAGTTGAGGGTAATCTTGGTCAAACCCAGGCCCGCCGTAAGCGGGCGTGCATGGGGTGCACTGCACAAGGGCGGCATGTCCAAGGGGCAGCAAATCAAAACTCAAACAAACAGAACAAATAAGGACGGAAAGCAAGTACTATTTTTTTTTTATACGAAATATAGTGTCAGCGGAATCACCAACTGGAAAAGTAATAGCGTTGATTGATAAATACGGATATATATTTATCAGTCAACGGTAATAGCTTATTTTTTATAAAAGTCTATCAATGTATCTGATTTCATTACAGCTGAATATAAGCAAAATAGCACTTAATAACTTATCCACTCGCATTTGTTTAGGTAATAAATTTCAAAATCTTTATATTTGCCTCTGTTTCATTTACTATTAAACACTTTTTTATCGCCTTATTAATTGTTGCTGAGCTTGTGTCAATTTTTTGCATTTTGTTTGGTCAATATTAAATTCAAAAAAAGCTGTACAAAAAAACAAAAATTTGACATTGGCCCTTTTAGAACCAAGCCACAGATATATCCTGAATAACATAATTTGCCATTTTGTTTTCTTAAGAAATCGTCTGGACTCTCGACGGTAGAAGATAAAGATTTTAGGCGGACTATCAAAAAGATAATATGTTTTTCTATGTTATTCATCCCGAAGTCAAATTAGCCGAAGATGAGCTGTCCATGGTTACGAAGCAGATATAAATAACCCATGAAATATCTAGTGACCGGCGGCATAAACAAGTGAAGTAATGAATTACGCCATCGGATGACTAGTCACCCTTAATCTATCACGTTGCCATGCGAACATGAACTCTTGATAGATAATGTAATAAAGAGGATCATACAGAGTGCGACAATAATCAATGTCGGAGTTAATATATTATGGAGCCAACTTGAAATTTATTTCGTAATTCGTGGTTATGAAACTAGAGCATCTGTTTATAGGTTTATTGATAGAGGCGCACTAATTTTATGCTATTTTTGGGGAAAAAAGTACCTACTTCACTTATCAACTGGTAAACAGTAAACTTCTATACAAGGTGTCCCAAAAGTAGAGGAACGGTCGAATATTTCGCGAACTAAACATCGGATCGAAAAACTGAAAAATTCGTTTTCAATCATTTTCAAAAATCTATCCAATGACACCAAACACCATCCCCCACTACACCCCTGGAGGTGGGGTAGGGGTAACTTTAAAATCTCAAATGAAAACCCCCTGTTTTTCTTGCAGATTTTAATTCGTTACGTACAAGTACTGTGGATAGATAGATCCTGATACCATAGGTAAATTATAGAAATGGTCTAATATCTTACGAAATACACTTCCAAATGAGAAACTAAAAAACAGATTTTTTAATATTTTTCGAAGACCTTTCGAATAACACCAAACATGACCCTCCAACCCAACCCTTAGAGGTGGGGCGGATGGTAACTTTAAAATCTTAAATAGCAACCCCCACTTTTTATTACAGATTCGGATCCGTCATGAAAAATTAAGCAACATTTATTTGAAACATTTTTTAGAATTGTTAATAGATCGCGCTTTAATTGGAAAAATACGATTTATTAGCGCCATCTCTCAGAAATTTTAAAAAATGTTTCGAATAAATGTTGCTTAATTTTTTATGACGAATGCGAATCTGTGATAAAAAGTGGGGGTTGCTGTTTAAGATTTTAAAGTTACCCCCCACCCCACCTCCAGGGGGTGGGTCTTGTTTGTTGTTATGCGATAGGTTTTCGAAAAAGATTAAAAATCTGTTGTTGGTTTCTCATTTGGAAGTGTATTTCGTGAGATATTAGACCGTTTCTGTAATTTTACCTATGGTATCAGGATAAATCGTTTTTCCCAATTATAGCGCCATCTATCCACAGTTCGAAAAAATGTCTTGAATAAAAGTTGCCTACTTTTACGTAACGAATCCAAATTTGCAAGAAAAACGGGGGGTTTCTATTTAAGATTTTAAAGTTACCCCCACCCCACCTCCACGGGGTGTAGTGGGGATTTGTGTTTGGTGTCATTGGATAGATTTTTGAAAATTATTGAACACGTATTTTTCAGTTTTTCGATCCGATGTTTAGTTCGCGGAATATTCGACCGTTCCGCTACTTTTGGGACACCCTATATATTGTGTCAGTACTCGATCCATAGATTACAGATCACTTCAATGCAAACTTACATAATATAGTCAAATTTGTTTTTATACTTATTCAGATTGACGCCTTTTCTTCGTCTTCTTAGTCTTATATCGTAAATTTTTGGAAATGGTCCTCTTTTCATCGATCTCTATCCTGTGCAACACACGTCCAATTTGTTCCGGCTATTTTTTGATGTCATCTACCCATCTCATCTGTATAAAAAAATACTGTATGACTCGTACACACTTCTGTATAAGTCAAAAGGGCAACGGCTATATGTTTTCAAAGTCTACTAATAAGCCAAAGAATATGGGTAGTTGGTATTCATTTGCATTCGCTACCAATGTCCTCCTAGTCAGCAGATGGTCAGATCTGCTATATCCTTTGCGGAAGCCAGCCTGTTCTACTGGTTAGTACTTATCCGATTTTGTCAGTCAATCGGTTGTTAATAGTTCTCATAAACAGTTTTACAGTTAACTGAGCAACGGTATAGGTCTATAATTCTTTGTCACATTTGCCAACTTATTAGGAGTATTATTCCTGTGTAATTGGAGTATTACTATACGTTCGTTCCAGTCTTTAGGGATATTGCTATTATGGAGACATCTATGAAATAGCTGTGTTAGTATAGGATTGTTATTGTCTTGCTTGTTTTCTAAACTAAAGCTCAACGGTTTTACTGTCGCCTTCTAGAGCTTTACTATTTTTTAAGTCTTCTAAAGCTCTTTATATTTCGAATCCCCTATATTTAGTATTTTATGTGCTACCACTTTTTTTATCTTTTCACGCTTAAAGTAACTTGTAGAATCTATAATTTTTCCTAATAGAGTTATAGTTGTGAGGGATGAGTAATAAAACAAAAATACCAAGTTTCTTGTAAAAGGTATATATTAAAATACCCTAAATAAGGGTCACAATACAAAACGTTTTCGGATTAAAGAATCCATCATCAGTGTTTAAAAGCCCTAAAATTAAGTATAACCTAATTAAATGAGATAAAAGTTAAAATTGACAGAGGTTTTCAAGAACAAGAGGTCATACTTACAAAATTTGCATGCCTGAGCCACCAAAATGTATCGGGTAAAAACCCTTTAAATGTAAATAATAAGGATGTTTTACATATTTATATAAAATTCATTGGATGGTATAGATAAACCTGGATGTTACCCAGGGCAACACAGGACTCTCTCCACGTGGTTGGAACTTTTTTTGGAGAAAACCTCACATATTGGATTTCAATGGCCAACTGACAAATGAATTCAAGAGCAACCCAAAATGACATCAAGAACTGTCAATGCAACCTAGTTGTAATGTTACTTCAGCCACAACATTAAAGATTAATTTAAATGTTTTAAGATAAAAAACAGTATCAAATTTACAAATAGTAAAAATAAAAGATGTTCACAAAATATGAAAGATTTTATTCTAAAAATAATGCATTAATTAAGTATTCAAAATAGGGAAATGAAATGTTTACGTTACAGGAAGTTATGCAGTCAACAATACCAATAGGTGTTGTATTGGTGGTATAAAATTGTCAATACGATTAGACAAATAATGGTAAAGGTCTTATACTAGGAACACAAAATAGTATGTAATGTGTACATATGTGTACGATTTTAAAAGTATTGATGAAATGATAATTGTTTAATGACTGATAAGTTTCTTGGTAGTCGACCCCACATAAATTGTATAATGATAGAAAAATTGATATGATAATTGTAAAAATACTGTTTTGTTTTTATCTGATTTTTATCTGAAAATGAGACTAAAGTAACTTGATGAAACTGAGTCCTCCAGAGACCTGACATCAAATTGGTTAAAAATGAAATGGTTGTAAAGTACGGGGGGGAGTAGGACGGTATGAGAAGTCTGACAGAGTATGTTGTGATATTGGACCATGGAAGATGTGTAGTGTTGACTGCATGTCAAATGTGTATTGTTGACTGCATAACTTCCTGTAACATAAACATTTCATTTCCCTATTTTGAATACTTAATTAATGCATTATTTTTAGAATAAAATCTTTCATATTTTGTGAACATCTTTTATTTTTACTATTTGTAAATTTGATACTGTTTTTTATCTTAAAACATTTAAATTAATCTTTAATGTTGTGGCTGAAGTAACATTACAACTAGGTTGCATTGACAGTTCTTGATGTCATTTTGGGTTGCTCTTGAATTCATTTGTCAGTTGGCCATTGAAATCCAATATGTGAGGTTTTCTCCAAAAAAAGTTCCAACCACGTGGAGAGAGTCCTGTGTTGCCCTGGGTAACATCCAGGTTTATCTATACCATCCAATGAATTTTATATAAATATGTAAAACATCCTTATTATTTACATTTAAAGGGTTTTTACCCGATACATTTTGGTGGCTCAGGCATGCAAATTTTGTAAGTATGACCTCTTGTTCTTGAAAACCTCTGTCAATTTTAACTTTTATCTCATTCAATGAGGTTATACTTAATTTTAGGGCTTTTAAACACTGATGATGGATTCCTTAATCCGAAAACGTTTTGTATGGTGACCCTTATTTAGGGTATTTTAATATATACCTTTTACAAGAAACTTGGTATTTTTGTGATTTATGGTATACAGCCAGCTACAGGAAGTTTATTTTCCTCCTGGATTTAGTAATAAAACACTTAAAATTTGAAAATAAAAGTTGACCTATTTTGTGCTTTTTTCAAACTCTATGAAGTTCAGTTACTAGTATGATACAGTTGAAAGTAAAAGTTATTCTCCAACACCAAATTGTTCTATATGGTCTACATATTGTTCACTAAAAAGTCACACCATTTTGAGGGGTTTGGGGGTAGGTGGGGGAAAAGTCGGTGAATTAGGAGTTTTCGTCAATATTTCTAAAAGTATGCTGTTTAGCGTAAACAATGTTCTATACAAAAATGTCTACATTCAATTTTAAACTAAAAGGGTCCTATTCATAGTCCTTTCTAAAATGAACGGTTCCAAAGTTGCGGAGGTAGTATATTATAATTGGTCCAAAAAAGGCCTAACTCTGTCATCCCAAATTGAAGTTTTCCTCCAACACCAAATTGTTCTGTATGGTCCACATATGGTCCAGTAAAAAGTTACACTATTTTGAGCGTCGGGTTTTGAGAGGAGGGGAGGGGAAAAGTCGGTAAATTAGTAGTTTTTTAGATTTTTCGTCAACATTAATTTCTAAACGTAAGCGGTGTAACGTGAACAATATTCTATACAAAAATGTTTTACATTAAATTCGAAACGAAAAAGATCCTATGCATAATTGTTCTAAAATCAACGGCTCCGGACTTACGGAGAGTGTAAAGTAGAGGTTTTCCATATTTTTTACACTGTTTGGACAAATTATAACATTATTACGGAAGAAAATAATTTTTTTAACTGGATTTTGTTTTGTAAATATAACTTGGTATTTTATTGGCCGGTGGTATGTTACAGATAAGCCTTTGAAGGAACGTCAACCTCACCAAGAGTCTTCTACAGGCCTAGGCCATATAAATCTCTGGTACGGAGAAACCTAATCTGAACTTTCTATGGACAATATCGCATGAATATCTTTCCAATAGTAAAATTTTCGTTTCGAATTTAATGTATAACATTTTTGTATAGAATATTGTTCACGCTAAACCGCTTAGGTTTAGAAATATTGACGAAAAACCTAGAAAACTACTAATTTGCCGACTTCTCCCCTCCTCCTCACCCCAAACCCGACGTTAAAAATGGTGTAACTGTTTACTGAACAATATGTGGATGATATAAAACAATTTGGTGTTGGAGGAAAACTTTTATTTTGGATGACGGGGAAGCCTTTTTTTGGACCAATTATACTATACTTATTATACTACTTCCGTACCTTTGGAACCGTTCGTTTTAGAAAGATTATGCATAGGACCTTTTTTGTTTAGAATTTAGTGTAGAACATTTTTTTATAGAACATTGTTCACGCTAAACCGCATAGTTTTGGAAATATTGACGAAAAACTTAAAAAGCTCTTAATTTACCAACTTTTCCCCCACCTCCCCTCCCAAACTCGACGCTCAAAATGGAGTGACTTTTTACTGAACAATATGTGAACCATATAGAAAAAATTTTTGTTGAAGGATAACTTTCACTTTGGATGTCTGGGTTTGGGTCTAGGTTATACCAATACCCCAAAAATTATGTTTCGTATTTCGAAAAACATACTTTTCACTCGCAATGTGTAAGAAAGTGTATCCATTAAGTAATCTTTCATTGCCGTTAAACATCAAATATCTACTTTTAAGTTTACTTTTGAATTTGCTACCATGCTTACGTAGTCAAAGATAAAAACAGGACCTTATACATGAGAATTTTCGTCTCTTGTATTGGCCAAAGTTTTCCGTAGCTTTTAAAAAGTAATTTGCAGCAGCCACTGACTTGCCACCTTTCATCCTGTGTAAATTAACTATGAGCCGATTGCGGAAATATTCAAGGGGTAATGTTTTGGTTAGAGGGAGAGTTTGAAACTGTCAGTAACGTGGCAACCGCGCTAAGCATTGCCCTCTCCACTTTCCAATTTGCGTCCATCAATCGAGACCAATCTCAGTGAACGGATTACTGGCAAATGAAATTTACATAGGTCTGTGTTCGGAAAAGCGAGGAAAATCGGCGAAGTCAGAGGCGTGCTTTGCGCACTGATCAAGGGCGATGGTCCGACACTAATTACTAAAACTTTTGGGAATACTTTTGCTTTCGTTACTCATGGTAATTAGCTATTCGGTTTGTTGGTTAATGCTTTTAACGACAGCTTTCTTTTCCAATATTATTTAAGCTTTTTGGTCAATTTGTTGTCATAATTCTAATGAGAACATAATATTAGTTCCAAATAACTTAATTAAATAAAAAGACGAATAATATGAAGAATGACAGAAAAAGGGAAGATTCAGAGTAGATAAAAGCTGCTTTTGAAAAAGGAGTCAGTTCCTTACTGAAACTGCCTACAATGATCTTTACTGGCAAATAACTTCAACAAAGCCCGTCATCAAAGCACGATAAAGCTTTCGAAAAACCCGACAAAATATTGCACAATATACACTAAGCGTCAAAATTAACGCACCACCTTAAAAGTGGGACATTTTTGATCTGTCGTATTTCCTAAACCTGTTGTTTGATTTGAGTGATTTTTTTAATATGTTATAGCTTTATTATTCAAGAATATCGATGTAATAATATTGTTGCTAAACAGGTAATTGTCATTGTATACCGAGTATAACAATGATAGTGTGTTTTTTCCTCAAAGTTCGGAACACCCCGTGGAATATTACAGTGCATATAAAATATTGAAATTAAAACTCTACTGTAGCCTTAGGCTTTCTTAATAGTTTGCTTTTTCATTCATTCGCTTATGTTGGATAATATAAAAGTTAGGTATTTTAACAGCTAGCAACGTAGCAATGATTTTTCTCTGGTAACAAAATATGACTTTTTGTTAAGTGAATCCTTCTTTGAGTTTTCCTTAGTTTATAATAGAAATCTTAATCTTTACATTATTTGCATTTATAGATCACCTGATTCTACCGTGGAACTATTTTTTCAGAACCTGCTAAATTTGTTAGATGACCTGCCTCATAAAAGCAGAAAAATTCTAAGCGGTGATTTTAACATTAATTATGTTGCTGCTAGTGCTACCCAAGTGTCCCTGGCAAACATATTTGAATCGTATGGTCTCTCAATGCACGTTGATTCTCCTACAAGGATTACAAAAACTACATCTACCATAATCGATTATATTGTCTCAGATTTCTCACCCCTTGATGTCTGCTCTGCTGTTATTAATGCGGGACTATCTGATCATGAAGCAGTGTATACGAAGTTTAACATCTTCAGCAAACCCTCCTGAAAAACCCGACGTTTAGGTAGGATTTTTTTCCGCCCGGAATTTTCGTAAATTCCAAAATTTATGCTTAACTTCTGAGTGGCAATTTTCTTATATAGACGTGGACTATAATTTCAGTGTTTTTCTAGATAAGCTTCTCCACATCTTCAATAAGGCATTTCCTTTAATTCCTATTAAGCCAAAACATCGGAAACCTTGGGTTACGAAAGGTATTCGCATATCAGCTAAGAATATGCGTTCACTACTATACATCAAGAAATTTACTACCGATGTTGCTGTCACTGAATATATCATGAAGTACAGGACAACATATCTAAAACTTGTCAGGTCAGCTAAAAAAGCCTATTATCAAAATCGTCTGGGAAGCTCTAAAAGTGTTGCAAAAGAGACTTGGTCTATAATAAACGATCTTCTAAATAAAACTCACACAGCTCAATCATTTTCCCTTCCAAATCCTGAAAGTCTAAACGACTACTTCGTTAATGTGAGTAAAAATATAACATCAACAATTTTGCCGCAACAAGATCCTATTTCCTATCATCCTAATTCAAGACAGGTCTCGAATTCATTCTTTTTACGACCAGTCGATAACTCTGAACTTATCCAAACAATCAATTGTATCAAAAGCAAATCATCCTGTAGTACTGATGGACTATCTATAAAAATTTTCTCTAATCTCACAGAAAATGTGTTGGAAATCCTCCTCTCACTAATTAATGATTCCTTCGAAAAAGGTAAATTTCCAGAGTGCCTAAAGACAGCCATTATTATTCCTCTTCATAAGGGTGGCGAAAAATCTGATGCCTGCAACTATAGACCTATTGCCTTACTACCGGTACTCTCCAAAATTATTGAGAGACTCATTAAAACTCGACTTATGTCCTTTATCGTTGATAACAACATTTTATCACAAAATCAGTTCGGCTTTTTAACAAATAAATGTACCACTGATGCCATGTTTTCTGTACTACATGAGGTTTACCAAGCACTAAACAATAATCTTTATACTGCCACTGTTTTCTGCGACTATGCCAAAGCTTTTGATTGTGTAAATCACGACATCTTGATTAAAAAACTAAATTTCTATGGAATTCGAGGTACTTCTTTGAATTGGTTCCAATCCTACTTGAATAATTGGAAACAACTAGTTAGAGCAAATGATACTGACTCTAGTCTCAAAAACATCGTATGTGGAGTACCACAAGGTTCAGTATTGGGTCCTATACTGTTCCTTATCTTTATAAATGACATCACTAATTTAAAAATCAATGGGAAAATTTTTCTTTTTGCTGATGATACCAGTATCACTTGGAGCAACTCAACTATTGCATCTCTTCATGAAACTATAACTTCGGATCTACTGACGATAAAGACCTGGTCTGACTATAATTTACTCTCTTTTAACGTAAATAAAACAGTAGCATTATCCTATAAAGGAGATCTTCAACCTTTGCCACTTCATAGCAGCCAGATCAGTACCGTTGATTCTGTAAAATTTCTTGGTATTTTTTTAGACAGCAACCTCAAATGGTCCCTTCATATCGATTCGTTAAGTAAGAAACTCACCTCAGCTTGCTATGCAATACGATCTGTCTCAAGGGAACTCAATTTAGCATCTTCTAAAATAACATATTTTTCGTTGTTCGAGTCTCATCTTCGATATGGTCTTCCTTTTTGGGGTTCTAGTACAGCTGCTCAATTTGATGTCATTTTTAGATTGCAAAAAAGAGCAATAAGATATTTGTTTGGCCTCAGAAGATCTACACATTGCAGAAGTTATTTCAGAGATCACGAAATTTTAACACTTCCATCATTATATATTCTAGAAACGGTTTGTTTAATTCGTAAACATCTTCATGTCTTTCCATCAAGGCCCAATCATCTTTACTCCACCAGAAATTCAATCTTTGATATTTATTTACCGATTCCATCCACTGAGTTAGTAAAGAAATCTATATTACATTCCGCAAAGAAACTGTACAATCATCTTCCGTTACAACTTAAATCTGCAACATCTTTCCCTAAGTTCCGAAAAATGACAAAAGCCTATCTATCCAAAAGACCATATTATTCAACAGAAGAATTTCTTAATGAATAACTAAGAAAATTGGGTTCCATGCGCAGTAGCATATACTTGTCAGTTCCTTATGTTGTACCTATTTTATTTTATTTGTTGTATGTTCAATTTGCAATTTATATATATATTTTGCAATAAATTGTTTTTGTCTTGGCTTTTATATCTTATACTGTACATTATTGACGATTTATCTAATTTTAGTAAATTGTAGTTGTTATTTGTTATTTATATTATGTTTTTCTTTTGACTGTATGTATGCTTTTTCCATAAAATTGTAAAAATTTTCAGTGGCAATAAAGCATATTTCTATTCTATTCTATTCTATACCACGTACCGATACAGGGTGTTTCTAAATAAGTGCGACAAACGCTAAGGGGTAATTGTGCTTTATAAACATATAATAGAAGTAGGTTGAATGCTCGAATATATGGAATTTATAGGGATAAAAGGCAGATTCCAAGCATATAGTTTAATCAAATCTTGGCCAAGTATACTTTCGATAACTATCATCATTTAGTGACTGTACACAATATTTGTCAAAGTCACATCAGTTGTCATTTGTCAATTACCTGAACACTACCGCCATAATAGGGAACTGTCATTAGTGTCATTCATTGTTCTTTCATTTTGACTTGCTAAGATGTAGCATAATTTTTATTTAATTAATTTTGAGCTGTTTGTCTAGTGTATGTTATATGTATTTATTAGTTACAAACTTTTATTCCTATAGATTTTATAAACATATGTCCGCAAATGCTTCGTTTCCGGGATACGAGATGTTGAATTTCTTCTTACAAACTGGCGATTTATTTTTATTGCTCTAAAATCGGTTGAGATATCCAAATGAAATTTGGTTGGTTTTGGTTGCGCATTTTTTGACTTACAACTAAGAATTTTATATTCACCATTGGCGTGCATACGGGTAATATGACCGGGTAATGTAACCCTTATGTTTTAGTTGTATCTCAAAAAATGGGCAATAACTACCTCTTAAAACCTTCTAAATTTCATTTGCATACCTCAACCGGTTTTAGAGCAATACATAAATAATTAGTTTGTAAGAAAAAATTCAACATCCCGTATCTCGAAAACGAAGCATTTGCGGACATATGTTTATAAGGCAAATAGTCAATTTTTCATGCAGAATTACCCTTTAAAGTTTGTCGCACTTATTTAGAAACACTCTGTATTGATGAAGAACGTTGCTAGTTGTTAAAGTAGCTAACTGTTTTATTATCCAACATAAGCGAATGAATCAAAAAGAAAAACGTCAAGAAAGCCTAAGGCTACAGTTGAGTTTTTTATTTCAATATTTTATATACGCTGGTATATTCCACAGGGTGTTCCGAACTTTGAGGAAAAAACACACTAACATTGTTACACCCGGTATACAATGACACTTACCTGTTTAGCAACAATATTATTACATTGATATTCTTGAATAATAAAGCTATAACATATTAAAAAAATAACTCAAATCGGGAACAGGATTAGGAAGTACGAGACATCAAAAATGTCCAATTTTTAAGATGGTCATTTCGGCTCACCCTGTCAACATCACTTTTTAAATCTACAAAGCACATGTATGCTGTATCTCGAAGACGGATGGTAATGGTAATACCGTATCTATCCTAGATACGGTGTTACCATTTTCTGAAACACCCCGTATGGATAAAATTCGTGATCAAAATGAGAAAAAGAATTACCAGATAATAAAAAGGTGATGAAGCACTGAAATTAAGTCAGAAATTAAATAACAAAAGAATTAAATACTTACTATGAAACTCATATCCACGGAAGAATTGGCTAGGTTAAGTAGTAAATTAGTTATAAACTCTAGGCCTTCTTCTGAACATTGTTCTTGTAAGTTATAACATTAACAGAGCCAGTCGTAACGCATGTGTAGGCGGGTTGTTTACAGTGTCAGTTAACTGGACTTTTGCTTTACTAGTTTTAGTAGGTTTGACTAATTCAGGCATTCCGGAAGCGGTAACTGACAATAACTTCAACAAATTATCAGTCAGCTGTGTATTCTTATTAACTACTGGTGATGATAACATATTTAGTAACTTCCCAAAAACTGTGTGTTCAAAGTGGATCGGACCATCATTATCTATAACAGTGGTATGAATAGTGTTCTTTTGGATGCTCTTTCCCTTTTTGGTAGCTGAATCTAAACGAAGAAGAATATCCCAGAATTCAGGAAATAATTCAGGTCTAACTCGAATTGGGGTTACATTGGGGTTACAATTAATTTTGATGCTTATAGTGTATATTTTTAGAATATACAAAAAACTTAATCTAGTAGAAATAGTAACATTCACATACAGGCGGAAAAATGAAAGAATACCCATGAACGATCACATCAATCACTTATTTTGTATTTGCTGTCTTTTTCATTATATTTATTAAATAACAAACGTAGGTTATAAAAAAAGATAGTAAATACAAAATAAGTGATTGATGTGATCGTTCATGGGTATTCTTTCATTTTTCGGACTGTAGATTTATGTTAATGAAGAGATAAACACATATTATATGGAACAAAGGCAAGAGTCTGGAATGCCGAAAATTTTATTAGAGCGAGAAAACTTTCTATTTGGGTAGCCAAAAAACACATATATTTCCCCAGAAATGTTAACAGAGCATGAAAAAAAAATTCAAGATGGAACACTCATCATCAACATCATCATCATCATCATCATCAATGGCGTTACAACTCTTCTTGAGTCATTGTCGCGTTTACTATTGCGTTCCATGTGTGTCGGTGTTGCATTGTTGTTCCATGTTTCCTGTGCCACTTATTCCCATTGTCTCACTCCCATTTTCTCTAGATCTTCTTTGACTGCATCTTTCCACCTTTTTCTTGGCCGTCCCACAGACCAGTGGCGTGCTGGCCATATAAATGAATCGGTGCAATCACCGAGAGGCCGCGGCCTCTTGAGGCCGGTCAAATAGGTTTTCACAAAAAATTTTAGATGTACTCTATAGTCTATATACATAAATATGTAGATTCCTACAGATAATATTATTTATTTTCATACATACAAGTATGTTTATGGTTTTCCAATTTCCTTTAAACATGTATCTACCCTGCAGAATTAAAAAATGGAAAAACGTCTTACTCATTTTTGACCGAATTATTGAAAGTATCTAAAAACGATTTGATCAAGACAAATCAAATCGTTTTATGATGATATAAGCACTCAACATCCTAGAAATTTTGATACAAAAAAAAATTGGTATATAGTCGGTTCGCTAAACTCAAACACAACTGGCTAGTGATTTTAGTAAGTAATTTTGCCAATTTCGTAAAATTGGCAAAAAAATTACTAAATAGTTAGTAATTTGGACAATTTTGGCAAAATTTACCAAAAACAAAAATATTACCTACTAAAATTACTAGCCAGTTGTGTCTGAGTTTAGCGAACCGACCTTTGATGGCATTTAAATCATTTTTACTGAAAAAAGAATATTATACCTACGATTGCAATTAGAGAAGAACTCATGGATTTTGCTGATAATTGGATTGTATTAAAATAGGATTTTGCAAAATACTGAGATTACACAAGATGGTGTTAATGATGAATATGTTCAGCCTACAGAAAATATGAAGGATGATATTATTAATCCAAGTGAAAATGAACATAAAGTAACAAATGACAATGTTGATATCGTGAAAACCACACTTCCGTGTGGTACTAAAAAGTGTAAAGATCGTATAGCTTGCTGTTACGCTGTTTTGCATAAGTACAACTTATATCAGTGCGTGCTAATCCAAATTTAAATAGTATAGTATAAAAAAGCATTTATTAACTCTTTCAGTGACAAATATTTTGCGAAAAAAGCTTTTCAACATTGAAATACGTAAAAAATCGGTTAAGAAGTACTTTAACACAAGATCACTTTTATGATAATGGCTATAGAAAAAGAAGCTTTGTATGAGCTTAAAAATGATGAAATAATCGACGAGTTTGCTAAAAAATCTATTTTAATGCGGAAATTATTGATCGAGAGTTAAGTAATTATTTTATAAAATAATTGCAAAAGAATATTTAGATTATTGCGTTGTATTAACATTTTAAATTTTCATACAGAACAAGTAAAAACTTCGTTTGTATAATGGTATAAAAATTTTATTGAAAAACTATTAAAGTCATCAAAAAGAATTCGCCGTTTTCGATCTAGATCAGATCATCTTCAGTGCGTTCTGCTTAGTAGATGAAACTAGCAACCTTATAGAATAGGTGACATCGAGAAATATGATTTACATTTCGAAAAACTGGTGTTAGTACCGACCCTAAGTCGATGTTAAAAGATGAATTTAAAAGTGCTCAAAGGGCAACATGATTCAATGCTCGATGATAACGTGTGGTTCTTGCCATTTCAATGGACACAGACCAACTCTTAAATTCATCTTTTAACATCGACTTAGAGTCGCTACTAACACCAGTTTTTCGAAATGTAAATCATATTTCTCGATGTCACACCTACTCTATAAGGTTGCTAGTTTCATCTGCTAAGCAGGACGCACTGAAGATGATCTGAACTAGATCGTAAACGTTATGCGAATCCTTTTGGATGACTTTTTAGTTTTTCAATAAACTTTTTATACCATTATACAAACGATGTTTTTACTTGTTCTGTATGATTTTTAATTATGGTATACAGCCAACTACTGGGATTTTCCCATTGATTTTTATTTTAAATATTGTTAAATTAAAGTATTTGCACTGTACTTGTATTTGTACTCTCTTGTATAATTGATTTACTAAAATGCAACTTAATACGTAATTGAACAATTCTCAATTTAATTTTACTTGTACCTTTATTACATCAAATTTATATTATAGCCTAATAAAATAAAAAAAAGTCAAAATGTAAATTCGTACAGGTCAAAACAAATTTTATATCAAAGTTTAGGTGGGTAAAAAAGATATTTTCAAGAAAGTATCCAAATCATACAAGGGGATCATTGTGGAAATAATTAAAAAGTGGTCATTTTTGCAAAAAAAATATTTTTTAACTGCTGCGAGGTCATTCACTTATTAATGAAGGTCTATGGGATTATTTTCTACAAAGTCGAAGGGTACATCTTTCACATAAGACTTACTAAATTAAATTTGACCCCGTATTTATTTAAATAATTATATATAAAACTTTAAAAACAAATTTGCAAAAAATTATTTTAATCGTTTTAAATAAGCACTATAAAATATCTTATTTTACAGACTAAGTTGCGCTATGTTACCAGTATTAAGCAAAAAAAAATTGGTCGAAAAATATTTAATATTTTTTGACATATTGAATTTGTTTTTTAAATGTTACTATATTTTCAATTGCAAAAACGCTGTTGTTGTCAAAGAAATATTCACCTGCTTAAGGCCTCGTTATTTTTATTTTTATGTATATTTCCGATACATGTATTGATAAATTCATATTTCAATTAAACTCCCCCCTAAAATGGCGTTTGAAAATTATTCAAATTTGTTTATAATTTGTTTTTTTAATAACGTCGCGGGGATTAAGTATTTTTACATGCCGTTTCAATAATTGGGTTCCTGGGAATTTTTTACTAATTAACAGAATTTTTTTGTCGTTTTTCCTTCTTCTTTTTTTTTTCCTGGAGTTATATTACTACGGGCCCTTTTAGGGTTAAATTTTATTAAGAATGTCGAATCTCTGAGTTGTAGATTCTAGACCTCAAAATATTAAGATTGGTCAAAAATCACTTAAATAAAATGTGGCTACTTACTGAGTTACAGGGAGTTTTATTTAAAAATTTAAAAATTATTTTTACCAAGTACTTTAAAACTATTTGACGTATCCTTATCATACTTGGCATATAGTGTGGTTATTATACACCCTACTAAATTGTGATTAGTAAACGTTTCTAGCTAGTGCCAGATGCGTACGACAGGGCATGGTGAATGATTGACCCTTCCCAAATTCTACGCCACTGAGTGAATTACTATTTTAGCAAAATTTTTCGATTCTCCAAAACTTCGTATGTAAATAACTTTATTGGTATCGATAAAGTCGTCACTTTGAGAGATATTGGAAGTTTAAAATGAATGAATGAATGAATCAAAATAACTATGCTGTTTCATTTTCAACGTCCAATATCTAGAAAACTATTGACTTAATCGTTACCAGTAAAGAGTATATTATTTACATAGAAAATATTGGAGAATCGAAAAATTTCACTAAAATAGTAATTCCCTCAGTGGCGTAGAATTTGGGAAGGGTCAACCATTAACTATCCCCCGTCGTACGCCTCTGGCACAAGCTAGAAACGTTTACTAATCGCAATTTAGTAGGGTGTATAATAGCCACACTATCTGCCAAGTATGATAAGAATACGTCAAATAGTTTTTGGTAAAAATAATTTTTAAATTTTTAAATAAAACACCCTGTAACTCAGTAAGTAGCCACATTTTATTTAAGTGATTTTTGACCAATCTTAATATTTTTAGGTCTAGAATCTACAACTTAGAGATTCGACATTCTTAATGAAACTTAACCCTAAAAGGGCCCGTAGTAATATAACTTCAAGAAAAAAAAAGAAGAGGAAAAAAAGATAAAAAAATTGTTAATTAGTGAAAAATTTCCAGGAACCCAATTATCGAAACGGCATTTCAAAATATTTAATCCCCGCGACGTTATTAAAAAAACAAATTATTAACAAATTTGAATAATTTTCAAATGCCATTTTATGGAGAAGTTTAATTGAAATTTGAATTTATCAATACATTTATCGAAAATATACATAAAAATAAAAATATTAAGATTTATTACAGGTGAATATTTCTTTGGCAACAACCGCGTTTTTGCAATTAAAAATATAGTAACATTTATTAAACAAATTCAATATCTCTAAAAAATATTAAATGTTTTTGGACCATTTTTTTTTATTAATACTGATAACATAGCGGAACTTCTACTGTAAAATAAGATATTTTATAGTGCTAATTTAAAACGCTAAAAATAATTTTTTGCAAATTTGTTTTTAAAGTTTTATACATAATTATTTAAATAAATAGGGGGTCAAATTTAATTTAGTAAGTCTTATGTGAAAGATTTACCCTTCAGCTTTGCAGAAGATAATCCCATATACGTTCATTAGTAATTAAATGACCTCAGCAGTTAAAAAAGTAATTTTATTGCAAAAATGACCCCTTTTTAATTATTTAAACAATGATCCCCTTGTATGATTTGGATACTTTCTTGAAAATATCGTTTGTACCCACCTAAACTTTAATATAAAATTTGTTTCAACCTGTACGAATTTACATTTTGATTTACATGTAGTGTAATTTTATTTTACTAGACTATTTTATTGATTTAGGAAATTATGGCTTCTGCCTTACTGCATACAATACTGTCATACATGTCAATTATTATTTGTAAGATTTATTATTCAAATGAAAAAATATAGCAAATTAAGAAAAAAATCATTGAATTCAAAGTTTTATGTTTGACTCGAAAATATTTTATATTTTTGTTTTTTTTTTGTTTTTTTTAAATACTGAATAAAACATCCTGATAATAGAAGGTACAATGAGGATGGGAGGCCGCTTTTCTATAAAATCACCGGGCTGCTTGAAAAGTTCCAGCACGCCACTGCCACAAACCTTCTTCCATCTGGCCTTTCCCAGAACACATTGTTTATAAGGCGATTGTCGTTACTGCGTATCAATTGTCATTACTGCGTATCACATGCCCTGCCCATCTGAGTCTATGGGCCTTTATATATCTAACTAGATTTTTCTTTCCGAATAGAGGCTCTAACTCGTTATTGTATCTGCGCCTCCATTCTACATCTCTGAAAGAGCCATATATCATTCGAAGGATTTTACGTTTCCACACCAGCAATTTGTTTACTTCTCTTTTTGTTAGCGTCCATGTTTTGCATTTATACGCGACTGCTGGTCGTATTATGGTCTTATACATATGGATTTTTGCACCTCGTGTAAGAAGTGTTTACTTCGTTAGATGTTGCATTGCAAAGAAAGATCTGTTTTCTGCAATTTGTTCGCGTTTCAACTTCTTACTCTATTTTGTTGTCATTAATTTGTAATTATTGCTCCTAGATATTTAAATTCTTTAACCGCTTCGAAGATGAAACACTCGATGCTTCTATAAAGGACAGACACATACAGGGTAGAAAAGCCATACCTTTTATGAGGAACGGAATTCTGTGGGAGCAAACAATATCTAAAGCGAACAAACAGCTCATACACAATACGATACCCCTCTTGTTTTAGGGTCCAATTACGCACATATCATATTAAAAATTATTTCCGGCCCCCTCCCTTCAAGATATGCTGCCCAATGTGTATTGAAAGATACATTTTGTAAAACTATGTACACCCCAAAATATCCAGGTACTGACCACGGAGCGGTGAATGGCCAATTTTAGACATACTGTATGTTTTTGACGGTGCTGAAAACTAAAATGACATTTATTTTTAATTTCATGTGGGGGAACTTGTCAAAATCGCAATTTTACCCTAAAAATAAATAAAAATAAAAGCACTTTTTTTACGTTAACCTCGCTACAACTCTGTTCCATTTTAATATTTTTTTGAAAATTTTACTGTATATAGCTCTAGCATTTCTAAAGACAGCGGTAGCTGTTTAATTTTTATTCTGATAAAGCTTATAAATTTTTCAAAGGAAAAGGTGCGGATTTGTGCATTATAAAGTTTAATCGCAAAAGTTGAGTGACGAAATTTAAAATTTAGCCTTTTATTCACGTTTATGTTAAAAAAGAGAGCACAAAAAACATTTGTGGAAAATGTTAGATCAAAATGTTTTATAGAAAAAAAAAAAATAGTGCAACTTTTATGGTAGGGGAGAGCCCAAGCGGGGATTTTTGCAGTTACTTGAGCGCGTCAGATTATCATATGGGGAAAACCTGGTGCCGTGCAGATGTACCTCTACCATATATTAGCTCTAAACACAGGGGCGTTCGTTAAGGGGGCCCGAAAAAAAATCTATCCTTAAATATACTCGAAATTGTCACATTAAGATAAGGTAAGTTAAGGACATGCAAAACAGTGTATATTTGAAAAATCTGACGATTTGAGCGGGGCGTAAGGAAATGGGCGAGTTAAAAAGTTTCACAAAAAAAAGCGAATAATTCGCGAAATGAACGTTAGATCGAAAAACTAAAAAATACATGCTAAATAGTTGTCAAAAATCTATCGCGTGATATCAAACATGACCCCTTACGGAGAGGGGTGGAGGGTAAATTTAAAATTTTAAATACAAATCTCGCGATATTTCGCAAAATAAACATTAGATCGAAAAACTGCACAATACACTTAATCGATATTTTTAAACAATATATCGAATGGTACCAAACACAACCCCCACGGAGGTGGGGTGGGGGGTTACTTTAAAATCTTAAATAGGAGCCCCAATTTTGTTTACAAATTCGGATTCGTTACGTAAAAATAAGCAAGTTTTATTCGAAAAATTTTTTGAAATTATGGATAGATGGCGCTATATTGGGAAACACGATTGTTGGAAATGGAAAATTAACTTAAAAATGGAAAGTCCCCACTAAAATGGAAAATTTTACTTAACTTTTTTTTGGCTTTAGGACCTACTCTTCACAACCCCAATAGGTCCCCAAAGCGCTCGAGTGACTGCACATTTAGCATACTTCGCTCTCCTTCTATTATTATCGATATTAGAAATCCTCAATATAACGGTTATTTTTCGAGATACGGACCATGGGTGGTGAGTGGCTAATTTAGATCATAGATTATATTTTTGACGGTGTTGAAAACGAAAATGAAATTTATTTTAAATTTTAGGTGGGGGATTATTCTCAAAATCGCAATTTTATCATAAAAATAAAAAGTAATATCATGTTTTTTTTGCGTTTAACTCGCTACAACTCTGGTCCATTTTAATATTTTTTTCTAAGATTTGTACACTATATATTGCTACAGAAATGAGGTATCTACGCAGGTTGGTACACAGTACAAGCTGCAGAAATGAGGTATCTACGCAGAGTTCAAGGAGTAACTAGAAGGGATAGGGTAACTACATAAGGGAAGAACTGAAAATCGTGACTATGATGGAGTATGTTGAAAAAAGACAATTAAGTTAGTGGGGGTATTTACAACGACTACAGACATAAGTACAAGTTAGGAAGATATGGGAAACGAAGGTGCAGAGGAAAAGAAGTAGGGGAAGACCGAGAGGGACATGGAACGAAGTGATGGCAAGGATTCTTGACAAAAAAAAGAATATCGTGGAACGAAGCTAAGGCTACGGCACAGGACAGGAAGAAATGGAAGAGATTTGTGCACTGTTAACAGAGCACAAGTCATACTTACACCCGAGAGGGTAGAAGGTCTAAAGATTATACATATAATTCCAGAAAAATCTATTAAGATAATATGATATTCAATATATTATCCAGTAAAATTTATTTATCAATTTTGGCAATTTTTAAACAGTTTTAATTTGTGTCTACATTACAAACGGCATTTTATAAAACGGCGTTAAACTAGAATCTGCTACCCCAACTCCTAAGGGTTATTACCCCAGAAGAGAAAAACAAAACCGCGCTTCCAAAATCACGTTTACGTTGTAAAAATTCACGGTGATTAAAAGTCCGTCGTATATTCGCCGCTTGTCCTAATTAAATTAGCGAAGTAAATGTAATGTGTTGGAGTAATATATTTTCTGTAAAATTTAATTACAAAAATTTATGAATGCGTCTGTAATTTGTAAGACTACACCTATAACTACGTGAGCAATATGCAAATGCAACGAAATATTAAAAATGCACTCCGCTAGGTACGAGAAAAAATGTAGATTTGCTAGCTAATTTAATATCATTTTTCATATACAGGGTGTCCCAAAAGTAGTGGAACGGTCGAATATTTCGCGAACTAAACATCGGATCGAAAAACTGAGAAATACTTGTTCAATCATTTTTAAAAATCTATCCAATGACACCAAACACCAACCCCCACTACACCCTTTGGAGGTGGGGTGAGGGGTAACTTTAAAATCTTAAATGGAAACCCCCAGTTTTTCTTGCAGATTTTAATTTGTTACATAAAAGTAAGCAACTTTTATTCAAGACATTTTTTCTAACTGTGGATAGATGGCGCTATAATTGGAAAAAACCATTTATCCTGATACCATAGGTAAATTATAGAAACGGTCTAATATCTCACGAAATACACTTCCAAATGAGAAACTAAAAAACAGATTTTTAATCTTTTTCGAAAACCTATCGAATAACACCAAACATGACCATCCAACCCACCCCCTGAATGTGGGGTGGGGGGTAATTTTAAATTCTTAAATAGCAACCTCCACTTTTTATTACAGATTCGGATCGGTCATGAAAAATTAAGTAACATTTATTCGAAACATTTTCTAGGATTGTTAATAGATGGCGCCTTAATTGGAAAAGTTCGATTTATTAGCGCCATCTATCAGAAATTTTAAAAAACGTTTCGAATAAATGTTGCTTAGTTTTTTATGACGAATCCCAATATGCAATAAAAAGTGGGGGTTGCTATTTAAGATTTTAAAGTTACCCCCACTCCACATCCAGGGGGTGGGTTGAATGGTCATGTTTGGTGTTATTTGATAGGTTTTCAAAAAAGATTAAAAACAACTTTTTTGGTTTCTCATTTGGAAGTGTATTTCGTAAGATATTAGACCGTTTCTATAATTTACCTATGGTATCAGGATAAATCGTTTTTTCCAATTATAGCGCCATCTATCCACAGTTCGAAAAAACGTCTTGAATAAAAGTTGCCTACTTTTACGTAACGAATCCAAATTTGCAAGAAAAAATGGGGGTTTCTATTTAAGATTTTAAAGTTACCCCCCACCCCACCTCCAGGGGGTGTAGTAGGGATTGGTGTTTGGTGTCATTGGATAGATTTTTGAAAATGATTGAACACGCATTTTTCAGTTTTTCGATCCGATGTTTAGATCGCGAAATATTCAAATGTTCCACTACTTTTGGGACACTATATGTTTGATATATTTATACAGGGTGTCCCGAAAAGATTGGTCATAAATTATACCACAGATTTTGGGGTCAAAAATAGGTTGATTGAACATCACGTACCTATATACAATAGTGCACACAAAAAAAGTTTTAAAGCCCTTTGAAGTTACAAAATGAAAATCGATTTTTTTTTTCATATATCGAAAACTCTTAGAGATTTTTTATTAAAAATGGACATATGGCATTCTTATGGCAGCAACACCCCATAACAATTTTATGGGGTTTTGTTCCCTAAACCCTCCCAAACTTTTTTGTACGTTCCAATTAAATTATTATTGTGGCACCATTAAAGAAACACGATGTTTTTAAAACTTTTTTGCCTCCTAGTACTTTTTCGATAAGCCACTGGTTATCGAGATATTTTGAATAGTTGTCGAATCCACCACATATTTGTATATGGTTAACCTTTAACTACACGCGCTGGCGTACTTTGTACGCCAGATATAAGAATTCTACTGGAAATATATTTAAAAATTTAATTTTTGACCTTGCTTATTTTTCTAACCTATCACTGGAATGTGCTTTACAATTTGGTTTTAGTTTCGTTATAATCGGCGTTCTGGAAAGATCGTAATTTACATTTTATTATTTGTTGTTTCCGGTGGTGGACAATATACCCCAGGATTATATTACTATAAGTCGTAATATAAGTACATATTTTAATTGTTTTTTAGTCATTATGGCAAAAAATATATTTTTCTTTGTAAACAATACTTTTTCTCCTGTAAAAATCACATTTAAAAAATTTTTTATTAGTAATTTTATTTATCATGGAATCCAGTTGTTCCATGATTCCAGTTATAAATCCCAATTGGCTTACTGAAAAGGAACTCCAAGTGTTCACTGATGCCGAATAAGGTTTATAACAAACAACTAAGTGTATTTTTTCAAAAAAAATTAAACAAATCCACTGTTTTTAAGTGTATTTTCTTGTGGCGTACAAAGTACGCCACGCGTGTAGTTATGTTATAATTTGATGCGCGGGTAGTTAAAGGTTAAGTACGATTATAGAGACCTGTCAATAATCTGAAAATTTATTTATAATTTACATTTTTAGGTATATTTTGAAAAAGAAGCCACATCTCGATAAAAGGTAACTTATCAAAAAAATACTAAGAGGCAAAAAAGTTTTAAAAACACTGTGTTTAACTAATGGTACCAAAACAATAATTCAATTGGAACGTACACAAACATTTGGGGGGTTTAAAGTAACAAAACCCCCATACAATTTTTATCTAAATATATTAAAAAATAAGCCGCATCTCGATAAAAACTAACTTATCGAAAAAATACTAGGAGGCAAAAAAGTTTTAAAAGCGTTGTAATTAACTAATGGTACCACAATAATGAATTAATTGGAACGTACACAAAAGTTTAGGGGGGTTTAAGGGAACAAAACTCCCATAATATTTTTATGGGGTGGAAAAATTTCACTATAATTTTGTTTTAAGATGTTCCTGCCATAAGAATGATACATGTCCATTTTCAATAAAAAGTCTCTAATAGTTTTCGATATATTAAAAAAAATCGATTTTCATTTTGTAATTTCAAAGGGCTGTAACTTTTTTTATGAGCACATTTGTACTAAGGTAAGTTATGTTCAATCGAACTATTTTTGACCCCAGAATGTGTGGTATAATTTATGACCAATCTTTTCGGGACACCCTGTATACCTACATAAACACATCCAAACTTATATGAAATCATCTGATATTTCTTATTATTTCGCGCGAATTTAAAAAAACGAACAGACGAAGTCAAACAATATTTATTTTAAAGCAATTTAATAACAAATACACAACAATTAAATAAAACAATAAAGTATTTAAAAAACAAATTGAAACTAGTTGTTTTAAATCAATAGCATAAAAAATTTCAATGTAAAACGAATAATGTTTAAATTGTTTTTATTTATTTATTTTTTGTTTTTTTGGTAGTCAGTGTTATCAACAGCCGGTTTAGTGTTTGGCGTTCAACAGCCCTGTATTTTCTGGTAAAGTACAGAGGCTGATATCAAAACGCATTGTTCCTACCACATTTCAAATCTATGTTTTTTTCTGTAAATTTATATATTTTTTTTGGAACAATAAACGTCTTATTATTATTATTATTATTATTATCACCTCTATTCCTTATGCAAGCTTCAGTTTGCGTGGGCACGCTCATAATTAAATTATCAACATTTTGTTGTGCTAAGTTGCTCCATTCTTCAAGAGCAGCGTGTACTAGCCGTGCGGTGTTTAGTGGATTATTCCGGCGAGCTCTAATTTATCTTTTAAGCATATCCCACAGATACTCTATAGGGTTAAGCTCGGGTGAGCAAGAAGGCCACTCCAAACAAGGGATACCTTCTGCTTCAATTATGTCTCTAGTCACTCTGGTGGTATGTGGAGGTCCATTATCATGCATGAAAATTAAATTTTCTCCTGTTGCGCCTCTCCAGAGCCTAACTACAGATTATCAACATACCTGTGAACAGTTAAAATTGATTGGATTAAAATTAAAGGATTTTTTTCTCTCAAAAAAATCATCACGGATCACAATTCCTCTCCAGAACATTACACTTCCCCTTTTACATTTTTGTCAACAGATTCGACAGATTTTGTTCTTGCTTGTCTTTCTCGATCTCTAAGTACACGATTTCGTGGGTCATCTGATTTTACAGAAATCCCGACTTTTTCTGAAAATAGCACATTTTGTCAATTCCCAATTTTCCAATTTTGGTGGTAAAGACAAAAATTTAGGCGATTAATCTTGTGCTGCCTGGATAACTCGGGAAACCATAACTGTCTCCTGCTGTTTACTTATTGGTACGAATTCTTCTTCTTATCGTTCCAACTAAAAAAGTTACAAATGTAGCTCTCAAAAGCTGTCTTTGAAGCTGCAGGTGAGAACTGATTGGCTGTCTTTCAGTTGATTGGACAATTAAACAATCGTGGCGAGACGTTATTACTTTTTGGCGACTTTCCCTTACTTTATTTTTAAGCTTTCCTAGTTCTTGTTATCTAGCATAGGTTTTGGACAGAACGCCCTGTGTTACACCTAGCTGAGCAGTTATGTCCCTCTGAGAACATTCCTTGCTCTACAAGACCAATAATCTTTCCCCGTTGTAAGTTCAATAACCCCGCATGAGGCATATTTTCGTGTTTGGACGCAAAAGATAGATTATTCAATTTGCAACTCAAGCAAATAACCTATACCGTACCGAGCTGTACCATCTGATTGTCTCATAGCTTTGTTTATTTTCAATAAAAACTTTTATTCTTCGCAACAATAACAAGTTTTTTCAAAAGAAATACATATTGCTTTGAAATACATGGTGATTCCGTACAAGCTTGGCTGTGTGTATACAGTGTGTATATCTTAGTTTGTAGCATGGGAAATTTTTTCAACAAAAACTTTTCGTTTATAAATTTGCAAAAGTCTGTGTGTTATTGCGTTGCCGCTCCTGCAACACTTAGAGCAGGTATATTGATGGTTTCGTATGTAGTTTTGCCTTCTGAACCCAAATCTGAAAACGGAATTTCGATATATCTAACCGTCTTCGAGATAATCGACGTCAAAGTCTAAAATGTGACGTCACAATCCGGTTATCTCCTACAGACGCACTAAACGTCAGCTCAAATGGTTGATTAGGAAGTAGGCTACTTTTTTTTAAATCTCGATTTGCCAAGCATAGGTTATTTACATTTGAGTTTGACACTTCGTGAATGTCAAACTAAATTTTAAATTAAGTATGTATTAATAAAACATCAATGACATTTGATAGTGAATTTAATTATTATATAAAATAAAAAAGATGTTCAAAAATACAATTTGAGTATAAATATTTTAAAAGCAATAATTTGTTAACAGTTTTAAAAAGGTTTATACCAGTATAAATACAGCCTCTCCTTTATGATAAATGGACTGTTCCATTTGCTATAAAATTAATATGTATACCTAGTCGTTCCCTAAACTCGACACAACTGGCTAGTGATTGTAGAAGGTATTTTTTGTTTTTTGAGAATTTTGCCAAAATTGGCAAAATTACTAATTATTTAGTAATAATTATTAACTATTTAGAAATTATTTTTTTGTCGAATTGGCAAAATTATTGACTAAAATCACTAGCCAGTATTGTGTCTGTGTACATCCTTCTAATGGAAAAAAATATTTGAAGATTTTTCTCAAATTATGGATACCAAGAACATTTTCACTCTTTTATTTTTAATTTGACAAATAAAAGTTATTCTTCATAAAAAGCTCTCTTGTTCTAAGATTTATGATGCAACCGTGTCCCAAAAGTAGGGGAACGGTCGAATATTTCGCGAATTAAACATCGGATGGAAAAACTGAAAAATATGTATTCAATCATTTTCAAAAATCTATCCAATGACACCAAACACCAACTCCCACTACACCCACTGGAGGTGGGGTGGGGGGTAACTGTAAAATCTTAAATGGAAACCCCTAGTTTTTCTTGCAGATTTGCATTCCTTACGTAAAAGTAAGCAACTTTTATGCAAGACGTTTTTTCGAACTGTGGATAGATGGCGCTATAATTGGGAAAAACGATTTATCCTGATACCATAGGTAAATTATAGAAACGGTCTAATATCTCGAGAAATACACTTCCAAATAAGAAACCAAAAAACAGGGTTTTAATATTTTTCGAAAATCTATCGACAAACACTAAACATGACCCTCCAACCCACCTCCTGGAGGTGGGGTGGGGGGTAACTTTAAAATCTTAAATAGCAACCCCCACTTTTTATTACAGATTCGAATTCGTCATGAAAAATTAAGCAACATTTATTCGAAACATTTTTTATACATGGCGCTAATAAATCGTATTTTTCCAATTAAAGCGCCATCTATCAACAATTCTAAAAAATTTTAGTTTTTCATGACAAATACGAATCTGTCATAAAAAGTGTGGGTTGCTATTTAATATTTTAAAGTTACCCCCCACCCCTCCCCCTTCTCCAGGGGGTGGGTTGGAGGGTCATGTTTAGTGTTATTCGATAGGTTTTCGAAAAGTATTAAAAAAATTTGTTTGGTTTCTCATTTGGAAGTGTATTTCTCGAGATATTAGACCATTTCTATAATTTACCCATGGTATCAGGATAAATCGTTTTTCCCAATTATAGCGCCATCTATCCACAGTTCGAAAAATGGCTTGAATAAAAGTTGCTTACTTTTACGTAACGAATCCAAATCTGCAAGAAAATCTAGGGGTTTCCATTTGAGATTTTAAAGTTACCCCCCACCCCACCTCCAGGGGGTGTAGTGGAGGTTGGTGTTTGATCGATTTTTGAAAATGATTGAACACGTATTTTTCAGTTTTTCGATCCGATGTTCAGTTCGCGAAATATTCGACCGTTCCACTACTTTTGGGATACCTTGTATAAAATTTTATTAATTTTATACTAGGTATATAAAAAATATGAGTTTCGATCAAGAGTAAACTACCTTTATAGTTCATAACATTTAAATTAGAATGATATAGTTGCACATTAAAACATAATTATTAATTCTAAACTACTTTTCATAATAGAAATAAATATACAAAGTTTTCGTTATGACAATGCTCGCATTTTCAGCTTGTTTATTAATAATTTTACGAAAAATGCAACCATCATCGGAGATCCAATTGTATTAATCTTTTGTTTTAATAAAAAAAATAGGAAAATGTGAGTAAAGTACCTTTATATTATTTCACAATATCCAAAATTTTATTTTGAAAATTTGTTTGGATTAAATCCATCTGACTTTTTAATTTATTTTTGACGTATGCGAATTATCTTACATGCAATTACATTCTTTTAATTGAAAAAAAAGTAAGTTTGCTAATTTTTTCTCAAATTATCTAAACCGTAGTATAACTTTTATCAAGTTTCTGAAGTGTTATTTATTTGTGGCATGTCTAGGTGACATATTTTCTGTGTTTATATGGTGTTAGCCACAGTCGATTTTAATTAATATTTATATTATATATTATACATTCATAGATATTCTGACCAATAGAAACCTAGAAAAATAAAAATTACAGCGATTATTTCATTCATTGGAGATTCTGACCAATAGAAAACTACAGAAGTAAAAATTTCAGAGATTATTTTTTAATGATTTTAACTTCCAATCGTATAGTAAGATATTTGATCACGTGTTTAATTCTGTCCAATCAGATTAAAATTATACTGAGAATTATCTACTGTAGAAAATTACCGATAGAATTTTTTTAAGTAGATTGTTTCTGTTTAATGGCAACCAGTTTCCTAGTTTTGACAACTGTCACATTTAAGAAAATATCCATAATATACGTATTAAAAAATAATTTTACGAATATCACACAACAGTAAGAATAAATAAGAAAACAATGCTTCATTTTTACTCAAATTTGTTGTCATTGGGCAGTAGCCACTCGAGCCCTGCGGGCTCTCGTGTCTATTGCCAGACAACAAATTTTCGAAAAACTGTCGCATTATTTTCAATTTATTCTCACTCTCTTGTGATATTATACCCGATAATGTTTTGATAATATCCCGTCGACAAACATTATGTCAGATGTCTTCGTTACTACGCAAAAAATGAACATTCAGTGACATTAATGACAATTAATGTTTTATAACTTGTCCGCTGAAAATGATAACGCAAGTATTTAATGCAATATTTAGGCTAGGTTACTACCCAGAGCAATGGAAAGTTGCTCAAATTATTCTCATACCTAAGCCAGGGAAAAATAAAACTCAGGTGACTTCATACAGACCAATAAGCCTGCTACCTGTTCTATCAAAAATTTTGGAAAACTTCTCCTTAAACAATTATCCCCAGTTATAGAAGAAAGGAAACTAATTCCCCAACACCAATTTGGGTTCAGAATACAACACCGAACGACAGAACAGGTACATAGACTGGTAAAACACATCAGAAGTGATCTAGAAAATAAAAGGTATTGTTCTGCTGCATTCCTGGATATTGGTCAGGCCTTCGACAAGGTATGGCATGCTGGTATGCTCTTTAAACTAAAGAAAAACCTTCCCCATCCTTTTTATCAAATCCTAAAAAGCTATATTTCCAACCGACATTTCCTAGTCAAGCAGGATAATGAATACACAAGCCTAAGACCAATAAAAGCCGGAGTACCACAAGGAAGTGTCTTGGGACCGATATTGTACTTGCTCTACACTGCTGACCTACCCACAAGTAACAAAACAACGTATGCAACTTTTGCTGATGACACTGCTGTACTAGCCTCTCACCATGATCCAAATACAGCATCCAGAACCCTTCAGAAAGACCTTAATAATATACAAATATGGCTTAAAAAATGGAAGATAAAGGCGAATGAGAGTAAATCCATCCATGTAACCTTCACCATGAGAAGAAAAACATGTCCATCTGTAACACTAAATGAAACGCAACTCCCACAAACTGATACTGTCAAGTACCTAAGAATCCATCTTGATAGGAGATTAACTTGGCAAAAACACATTTTTACAAAAAGAAAACAACTAGGAATAAAATTTCGAGAAATGTACTGGATCATCGGTCATAAACCTCAACTATCACTTGAAAACAAACTGCTGACATATAAAACTATATTAAAACCAGTGTGGACCTATGGTATCCAACTTTGGGGGACAGCCAGTCAAACTAACCTAGAAATATTGCAGAGATTCCAGAACAAAGTCCTTAGAACAATGCTCAATGCACCTTGGTACGTGCCAAACTATGTGATAGAGCAAGACCTCAATGTGCCATCCATAAAAACAGTAATAACGGAATATTACAAAAAATATTCCAAGAGACTAGAATCTCATCCAAACGAGTTAGCCAGCAACCTCACTGATGACCACAATGATGTACGACGCCTGAAGAGATTCAAAGTAGTGGACCTAGCAAGAATATTCGAATAATCTGTGATAACTAAACTTATTTTAATTTGTTTTAATTTAATTTATGTAAAGAGGGTGATCACTGGATCTCCCTCTACAGGTCAAATTTTCAATTTTTGTCAAATAATTTACCTATTGTTCTTAGTTGAGGACAGATTGTAAATGTTACAACATTAAAAGAAAAATAACTTGTCCGAGAGAACACAAAGAAACAGGTTTAGCAAATATTCAGGTGAAGATTTTAATAAAATATCAGTTAAAATGATTTTAAAAGACACTTTTATTCATGAAATAATCTCAGCGAAATACACTCGATCTCTAAAATTATCATCGACTTGTTGAACTCGTTACACTTTGACATAATTTCACTCCCATTAGGGTCGTGAAATTAAAACTATCAAAGTATCAGTCGGGACACAAAACGATAATTTTAGAGCTTTCGTGCAATTACTACTGATAATTTTTGATAATTTCCCGTCGTCAAGTATTTTACGTCAGATGCCCTTCGTTGCTACGCAAAAATACATCCAGTGACATATTTCTTCTTCTTAAAGGGCCTATCCGTTCCGGATGTTGGCAATCGTCATGGCTAATGGCTATCTTAAATTTGTTTACGGCAGCGCGAAACAGTCCAATTGTAGTCGTGTTATACCACTTTCGTAAAATTTGAAGCCAGGAAATGCGTCTTCTTCCCGGTCCAATTTTATCATTTACCATTCCTTGGAGAATCAGTTGGAGAAGGCCGTAACGTTCTTGATTTCTCCATAATGTCCAGTGACATTAATGACAATTAATGTTCTACAACTTGTCACAGAGAACAAAAAGAAACAGGTTTAGCAAATATTCACGAGATGATATCAATAACATATTAGTTAAAAATGATTTAAAAAGACAGTTTTATTCATGAAATAATCTTACCGAATTACTCTCGAGCTCGATTTATCGATTTGTTTTGCCCTCGTGACACTTTGACATAATCTCACTCCCCTTCGGGTCGTGAAATTGTGTATAACAAAATTGAAAACTGTCAAAGTGTTATTCGGGATACAAATGGATAATTTTTGAGCTCTAGTGTAGTTACTACTGACAATTACATTTTTACCTAAAAAATTGACGTTTCGCTTAGGTTATTATATCATCATCATTCTCTTTGCCTTATCCCTATGCGGGGTCGGCTTCCCTAATTGCATTTCTCCACACAAATCTATCTTGGGTCATATCAATGTTAATCCCCTTTACCAACATGTTCTCCCTTATCGTCTCCCCCAAGGTCTTCTTTGGTCTTCCTCTCCTACTCCTTTCAGGAAGCTGCACTTCAGCTATTCTTCGTATTGGCTGATTAACGTCTCGACGTTGAACATGACCAAACCATCTTAACCTATGCTCTCTCATTTTGATATCAATTGGTGCCACACCTAGACTTCCCCTAATATACTTATTTCTAATTTTATCCTTCTTTGTCGCTCCACTCATGCATCTAAGCATTCTCATTTCCGCCTCATGTATTCGTTGTTCCTCTTTCTTTTTCACTGCCCAACATCCAGTTCCGTACATCATAGCCGGTCTTATGGCTGTTTTATAGAATTTCCCTTCAGCTTCATTGGAATTTTTCTGTTTCACAACACACCACTCGCTTCTTTCCACTTCATCCATCCAGCCCTAATTATACTGCATGCATCTCCATCTATTTCTCCATTACTCTGTAATACCGATCCAAGGTACTTAAAACTATTGCTTTTCACAATCATTTCACCATCCAAAGATTCTACCATTTTATTTGTAGTAACTCCATCTTCAAATGAACATTCCAAATACTCTGTTTTTGTCCTACTAAATTTTAAACCTTTTTCCTCCAGAGCTTGTCTCCACTGTTCCAGTTTTTGTTCTAAGTCTGTTTCACTATTTCCTACTAACACGACATCATCAGCATACATTAAGCACCATGGAATGTTACCCTGTAATTTCGCTGTTATCTGGTCCAAAACTAATGAGAATAAATACGGACTAAGTACAGAGCCTTGGTGCAATCCTACTTTCACATGAAATTTATCAGTCTCTCCCACACCTGTCCTAACACTAGTCGTTACTCCCTTATACATATCCCTCACAATCTTTACATATTCACCAGGGACTCCTCTCTTATTGAGTGCCCACCAAAGAATCTCTCGAGGAACTCTATTATATGCTTTCTCATGATCAATGAATACCATATGAGCGTCTGTTTCTCTACTCCTGTATTTTTCCATCAACTGCCTTAAAATGAAAATTGCATCTGTTGTTGATATACCCTGCATAAAGCCAAATTGATTCTCGGATATTTTGGTCTCTTCACGTATCCTTCTATCAATTATTACTCTTTCCCATATTTTCATGGTGTGGCTAAGCAGTTTTATAGCCCTGTAGTTTGTACATTGTTGTATATCTCCCTTGTTTTTGTAAACAGGTACCAGTATACTGCTTCTCCATTCGTCTGGCATTTGTCCAACTTCCATAATTCTATTAAATAGATCTGCTAGCCACCTTGTTCCTGTCTCTCCCAATGCTCTCCAAACTTCCCCAGGAATATCTTCTGGTCCTACTGCTTTCCTTTCTTTATTTTTTGAAGCGCTTGAGCCACTTCTTCGTTTGTTATTTTGGTGATCATTGCTACTGTCTCCGTTGACTCTACAGGCTGTCTGTCAAATTCTTCATTTAGTAAGCTGTCAGGGTACTTTCTCCATCTCTTTTTGACATCCCTTTCGTGAAATAGTATTTTATTATCTTCATTTCGGATACACCTAATCTGATTAAAATCTTTTGCTTTCTTTGCTCTCTGTTTGGCTATTTTATATATCTTCGTTTCGCCTTCCCTGGTTTCAAGTTGATCGTATAGGTTTGAATATGCTTCTGCTTAGCTTTTGCTACTGCTACTTTCGCTTCCTTTTTCGCCACCATGTAGTTTTGAAAATCTGTGTTGGATCTGGTTTCTTGCCACTTTTTATATAATTTTCTCTTCTCTTTTATTTTTCCTTGTACTTCGTTTGACCACCTCTCTTTGACCACGTCTCTTTATCCTCAAACTTTTTTCCTGGCGTTTTCCCAAGTATTTCAATAGCAGTCTCTCTAATACTACTGTAACATCATTTTTCTCCAAATTGTATTAGGGCTTGCTTTCATGTTCCAACATATTTTTTCTACTATTCTTCTCCTGAATAGACCTTCTTTCTCATCTTTTAGCAGCCACCACTTGATTTTTTGTGGTCCTCTCCGATATTTTTGTTTAGTTTCGCTTTTTACTTCGATGTCCAGAACAAGCAGCTTATTTGTTGGCTTACTGTCTCACTAATTATTACCTTGCAGTCCTTGCATTCTCGTATGTCTTCTTTCCTTGTCATGAAGTAGTCTATTTGGGATTGATGTTGTCCACTTTTGTAGATAATAAGTTGAGTTTCTCTTTTTTTAAAGAATGTGCTATTAAAGGTTATTATACAGGGTGTTTAATTGAGAAACGGAAATACGTCAATGTTGAATAGAGGTTACTAAGGCGGTTCTAGATATACTACACTTATTTTCCCACCGGTTTTTATAACCAATTTACAGGGTGTTATATCGATTTTGCCCATTACTTCTGGATCCATAACTATAGAACCACCTGCTAGATCATAAGAAAAATTCATGGCCGGATGAAGAAAAAGTGAATTGTGAACTTCAAACAACACCCTGTATATTGAATTTTTTAAAATTCATTTGAATATTTGAAAAGAGCGCAAAAAACTAAGTTTAGTGGTTTTATTCAATTTTTTGCCTAGATAATTTAATGACTTTCATTTTGAGATTATATTGAAATTTTTAAGACATGTTTAATGTTAAAAAGCAGGTATTATTAACTTTTAATAATAAATTATTAAATTTAGTGAATAAATACTCATTTTAAAAATAATCCACACTTATTGACTACATCGGAATACCCAATAAGTAAGGTTAACCCAATCGACCCAATAATTTGTTTGTGTTCTTTTCAATGCGCAAACGAATTTTAAAAATTGCACTATCCAGGGTGCTGTTTCAATGTCACAATTACTTTCTATTTTTTAGTTAATCAGGAAATGGATTTTTCTTGTGATTAATAGTTGGGCGTTTGGTTTCTAAATGAGATAATATTATGTGTACCAAATATCAAAAAAATATTCAAGGTGGTTCTAAAGTATATAATATACAGGGTGTTAGTAAATAAGTATGACAAACTTTAAGGGATAATTTTACATGAAAAAATAATGACAGTTTGCTATATAAACATAAATATCCGCAAATGCTTTGTTTCCGAGATACGGGGTGTTGAAATTTTTATTTCAAACTGCCACTTTATTTATTGCTCTAAGAGCGGTTGAGCTATGAAAATAACATTCGGTGGGTTTTAAGAGGTAATTATTGCGGATAGTGGTCTGAATTTTTTTAAAGAAAAAAATAGTACGCCACTGTGATATTTCACACTAAAAATTATCTTTAAATTTTATGTATAATTTATGATAAAAATCCTTTCTTGACTTTTTTTCATATGGTGCTCCGTTTTTATGCAAAAAAATAAAACATATTGGCACGTATTTTTCACTTCTTAATACATTATCAAGAACTATTGAATATAATAATACTAAACTAGAACAATAACAGAAATTAATACTAATAATATTTTAACTAGGTGCAAAGCTACAGCAAATGTTCAAAATGACGTCTTTTAGAGGTGGCAGAAGAATTTTATATTCATCATTGGCGCGCGTACGGGAATAATCTTAATTTTTTTAAAGAAAAAAATAGTACGCCACTGCGATATGTCAAATTAAAAATCAATTTTGAATTCCTCCTACAATCTGTGTCTAAAAATATATCTTGTCTTTTTTTCATATGAAGAGCCGTTTTTATACAAAAAATAAAACATCTTTACGCTTTCTAAGTATTCGAAGTAGTTTCCATATTCATAGAGACTAATTTCAAATACTTTGTAAACGATAAGATTTTTATTATTTTTTTGCATAAAAGCGGTGCATCATATAAAAAAATGGCAAGAAAGATTTTTGTTGTAAATTTAACCAACAATTCAAAAATGATTTTTAATTTGACATATCTAAGTTGCGTACTATTTTTTTATTTAAAAAATTCAGACCGTTACCCGTTTGGACGCCAATGATGAATATAAAATTTTTCTGTCACCTCTAAAGCAGGTCGTTTTGAACATTTGTTGTAGCTTTGCACCTATTTAAAATCGTATTACTAATATTTTCTGTTATTGTTCTAGATTAGTATGTAAATAGTTCTTGATAATGCACTCTTATTAGGAAGTGAAAAATACGCGCCAAGATGTTTTATTTTTTTTGCATAAAAACGGTACACCATATCAAATAAGTCAAGAAAGGAATCTTATCATTAATTAAACATAGCATTTAAAAATAATTTTTAGCTTGAAATATATCAGTGACGTACTATTTTTTTTTTAATTTAGACTATTACCCGTAGGCGCGCCAATAATGAATAGACAATTCTTAGTTGTATGTCAAAGAATGCGCAATAACTACATCTTAAAGCCTACCAAATTTTATTTTCATAGCTCAACCGGTCTTAGAGCAATAAATAAATTGGCAGTTTGAAATAAAAATTTCAACATCCCGTATCTCCGAAACGAAGCATTTGCGGATATATGTTTATCAAGCAAACTATCATTACTTTTTCGTGTAGAATTACCCCTTAAAGTTTTTCATACTTATTTACTAACACCCTGTATATGTATTCAGAAAGAAATATGCAAAATCGATAAAACACCCTGTAACTGGGTTACAAAAATCGGTGGGGAAATAAATGCAATCTAGAACCACCTTAGTGTCCACTATTCACCATTCAAGTATGTTCGTGTCCCAGTCAGTGAAACACTCAATTAATTATTTCAAAATTATAATATTGGCTTAGCTAAAGAAAGCCTTGGCAAGGTAACAAGATATGCGAATGAAAAAAAAAAGATTAAAATAAAAAGGTGTGTTTTCGGAAGCAGCAAAAAATAAAAATAGTAATTATAATATAATTATATTCAAAGTAAAAGCCAACAATGATTGGTTCAAAAATTGGGGATTTAATATCCTCGCCCTGGAGGACCATCTCTCCGAGTCTTTTTTATCAAAAATATCCCGTACGGCCTTTCGTCTCTTAAAGATGATGAATATTTTATTAAAAAACCAATCTAGTTAGCGGAACATAGTCGAAAGAATCCAAGGCTCTTCCAGCAGGTGCGGTTGGTAATACCGCCGCCATTATGGAAATGTCACAGGGACGTGATGGATATGACCGTTATTGACGACCCAAAACCACGAAGCTATCCGTACTACTATAATTGCAGCGCCGGACTAGATACTGTTTTTGAAATATGGAAAAAAGTGTAATATAGCTTATTTTTCGTTATATTCTTTTTTTATTTCAAAACAAGGTCAATATTTTAATTATGTTAAACCGTATGTTAGTTTTCCAATAAATAATATTAGCTACTATCCTAATAACGCTTTCTAGAAATTAGAGAGTATTGGTTAGGTATTTGAATTCAGGTCTTGAACCCTAATTCATTCATTGAACTAGGGTTCAGTAAAATACATAAACAACTTGCAATGACCCTAAAATGGTTTTTGGGATCATCTGGAGGTTCAAGGGTTATCAGCAATAAATTGATGCAAACAGATTACTTAGAGGTTTCTGGAGTCGCTCAACATGAATACGCCATCTGAACCGGGTCACTGAAAACGTTTTTGGGGCGGCTGAAGACGAACACGCCGTCATAACCGACACCCAGAGCACCTAGTGTCTAGGGTCATGTCATCTTTTAGAGTTTCGAGGGCTTTCGGCACTAAATTTATGCAAACAGATTAAGCGATGGGTTTTTGGTGTTACTGAATACCATTACGTCATCAGAACTGACCACCAGAGCACTTGGTGCCGACGGTCACTGCTAAGGCACATCATCTTCTGGTGTTTTGAAGGATGTCGGCCTTGAATATATGCAATTTATCATTCAAATTTCGAACGATTACTGGGTGGCTTTTGGGGTCTCTGAATACACCATCAGAACCGACCCCCAAACCACCTGATGCCCAAGGTCACTGCTAAGGCATGTTACCTATCTTCTGGGATTTGGCATATTTTTATGGACCAGGTGAACCGGAGGTCGGTTTTGGTGGGGTATTCTTATTTAGCATCCTGAAAGACCTCCAAGTAATCCGTTTGCATCAATTTAGCGTCGGAAAACCTCAAAACTTCATTTTTCGTGCCTCAGCAGAGAACCTGGTAACCAGGTGCTTCGATGGTCGGTTCTGATGGCATAATATGCATTTTCAGTGATGCCAAAAACCCGCCAGTGACAAAATCTGGCCATTAACACGATTATTTTGACATTTTCGTGCATTTTGGATGCATTTTATGCACTTCAAAATGTAACTATACTTTTGCACCAATTTTTTTTATAGTACACTGTTTTCCTCACATAATCCTAAACACAGAACTCTAGGGGTATGGGGGTGGCAAGTCTACAAAATTATGGAAGACTGAGAAGAAGACGAGCAAATGCCGAAAGAATGGAAGATCGATACACTGTGCTCACTACACAAAACACATTACTAGCTTGAATGTAAAAATAACAGACTTTTGAACACAAAATATAAAATAATTTTAACATAATTTACACAAATCCGAGCCCACGCTTAGAAGAAATTCTTGGTGGATGACAAAGTGGATTCAGGCGTGAATTGTCAACAGCATATTTTCCTATTAAGGAAGATTCATGAAAAAACTAGAGAATTTGATATTGACACCTTTTACCTGTTTGTAGATTTCAAAAGAGGATAAAATAGTATTGAATGGAGACAACTTCAAGATTCCTGTCAAACTGATACGATTTTTAATGATGATAATGTTAAAAGTCACTGACAGTCGCTGACAATTTAAGATCAAATACCTGTCAACTAGAACGAAGTTTTATGTTTCCATGGAAATATAAAAACATTTCTTATATCGGCGTCATATATCTGCCTTGCTGAAGACCGGAAAATGCACAAAAAATTGAATCAGTATTTTTTGAAAGGGCCTAAGTGACCAAAACTAAACTTTCGGGAAATTAAAAAAAAATATTTTCATCAGCTTCATTAAAAGGGCGCATGTGATTTACAAAAAGCATAAAAAATAATATTTAATTATAATAATGTGAATTCTTAAGACCAAGGTATCAGGTTTTAATAAATAATAATACAAGAACATTTAACAAGACCAAAACTTGTGTTTATTCATCATAAACCAAGTAAGTAATAATACAAAGTAGATAAGTAAAATAATACAAAATAAACAAAAACTGATATGTAAAACCATTCAATATATTTTTTTAAGTTTTATTATTTAATATTTACATTTTTCCCTTCTTCCTGACAGTTTGTTTCGTTGATTTATTTTCCTGGCAACTCCCTTTTTTTTTCGTGGTTTTCACATAATTTACTTTTTTTTGTCAACTAGTTCACTATCTCCTCATTTTCTTCAACAGGAATGTCATCAGTGTAGGTATCCTCTGCTTCATTTGAGGTTATTAAGTCTGTATAGAATTGGTAAAATACTGTTGAAATTTATGAAAGCAGGTTGATGAGGTCATTTTTTTCTCCTAGGTATAGGATTTTATGCTGGGTGACGTAAACTAGGGTCCAATTTGCTAATGGTTTCTTTGCCTCTTCTTTTGAAACTAATGCATTGAAACGGTTGATTAAGGTCTAAGTAATTCTTATAGTAAATTATTTCAGGCTCGTTTTTGACAAAATTCAGCCACTGTACTTCTCTCTAGCTAAAATTGTTCCCAACATCATCTTGTCGCTGCTGAATGTCGGTTTTTAGCCGCTTAGCAAAGTCAAAGAAGCTATTTCGATTCATCTCCCTCATCACGAAAGGGCGTTTCTTACCAGTGCTTTGTTTAACTTCGGCCCAATCATGAGCATGGTGGAAGATCGAGTATTAAACAATTTATGATTAATCTCTTCCAAGTTAGAAGAATTTTGCAGGGCTACCATACAAATAACTGCTACATGAGTATTCTTGTTTTGACCACCACATGTATCTGAGTACATGGTCAAACTTTTCGCAACAGGCTTTAAAGCTTTAGAAATAAATTTGTATACACATAAGCCAACTTCATTAGCACATCTGCCAGCTACACCTTCATGCCAAAGGTAACAGTGGGTAAGTTGTGCCATCACTGCAGTCGTAGACTGTTAGATTAGAAGTCCAAAGTTGGCGTTTGTAGAAAGCTACAGAACTATGCACGAGTGGAATGGAAAGGCATTGCTGCATGTCAACTGTCACAGTTTTGGTTGAACGTTGACTTTTGTATTTTCTTTTTTTTTTTTAGACTTACACGCACACATCGCGTTATCAAGGTGGTCATTTTTTTTGTTTTAAAAACTCCTATTTTTCATTCTCAGAACATATTTTACGTTGCATGTCTAGCCTATCACATCTTGAACAGGTATCTACTTTAGGCATTTTAATTTTTAAATTTAAGTTGTGGAACTCCTCATAAAACTTAATATATCTTACCGGTTTTGAACTGGTTTTAGATAGGGTACGCTTGGATTATTCATATTATAGTGTCACTATCGTCAAATGTGGAGAAACAAATTTTTTCCCACAATCTCGTCTTGACAACGGGCTTTTATAGCTGGGATTCTATTTAAAAATTAATTTACTTTATTACTTTCTTCTTCAGTTATAAGGTTGTCTAAACTTTCCTCTTTGATTCGGTTGGATTATGCTCGAAGAAGATGATCTTTTCTTTTGAATAATAGTTTATACGTATCTCCGACTTTCTACAAATATTTTTAGTAAAATAGACAAATCAGCTTTAAAGGCGGGCGGCGTACAGAGAGTCAACGTAATACTTATTAGTGTACAGTGTGGTAAGTCGCAAAATTGTGGGACTTAACACACTGAGTCTTCTTTTTTCTCAAATAATGTTTAGTGTAAAGAGTGATAATATGTCTAAGTTCAGGGCTTAACAGCTTTACACAGTTAGGATTGATCGTTTTTCATTTGTGTAAAATGAATATCTCAGTTTAGGAATTGAATTGGGCTTGATAAATTATATACACATGTAGATATTAAATTCTAACATACAGATAGTGGATTGGCTAATTCCGACCATTTTTGGACTTAACCCACTTTACGCACAGAGCACAGTTATATAAGTTTATAGTTCTTCCGAGTATTTTTTTTTATTTTTCGGTTTTTCCTGTCTGTTTTCTATCTTTTCTTTCTTCTCTGTTCTTTCTTTGTTTCTATTATATCTGCAGATTGAATAAGTATTACATTTCGATAAATATATTTTGACAACTAATAAAATATGAACTGACATAACTACATATAACATTACATAACAACTGCTATAAATAGAGGAGGATACTCTATAAATAGAGGAGGATACTATAATCTCCCACGCTATTTTGAACTTAAAAAAATAGAGAAAAGAATTAAAAACCTAAATCTAAAATCTTGACTTAAAAAGTCGAATCCGTTCAGACCTTCTTAACTGTGGAAGATCATTACGTTCTTCAACAGCAGGTTCATTAATGGGTACCGCAGCAGGTTCATTAATGGGTACCAGTTCATTATCAGGATGATCAGGTTCTATCATTGGATCTACATTTTCGTTGATTGGATTTGGATGTAAATGGACTGGAGGTTGGATAGATGGCAGAAGATGCAGGGTGAGTTCTTGATACTGTGGTTGATAATGAATTACTTCTGGTTCGTTTACAAAGGTTACATTTTTCTGAGGTACCATGGTTTTACGAATTTGGTCAATGTGACGTTTTAAACAATAGAGTACAAGTACGGTATTACCAAGGTAACCAGGAACTTTGGCACAATTGTTAAAAGTATGGATTGTTACATTACCAAGTCCAACTTGATGATGGCTATTGTTTAAAACGTCACATTGACCAAATTCGTAAAACCATGGTACCTAAGAAGAATGTAACCTTTGTAAACGAACCAGAAGTAATTCATTATCAGCCACAGTATCAAGAACTCCCCCTGCATCTTCTGCCATCTATCCAACCTCCAGTCCATTTACATCCAAATCCAATCAACGAAAATGTAGATCCAATGATAGAACCTGATCATCCTGATAATGAACTGGTACCCATTAATGAACCTGCTGCGGTACCCATTAATGAACCTGCTGTTGAAGAACGTAATGATCTTCCACAGTTAAGAAGGTCTGAACGGATTCGACTTTTCAAGTCAATATTTTAGATTTAGGTTTTTAATTCTTTTCTTTATTTTTTAAGTTCAAAATAGCGTGGGAGATTATAGTATCCTCCTCTATTTATAGCAGTTGTTATGTAATGTTATATGTAGTTATGTCAGTTCATATTTTATTAGTTGTCAAAATATATTTATCGAAATGTCTTACTTATTCAATCTGCAGATATAACAGTTTCTTTCCTTTTTCTTTGTGTCATTTCTCTTTATTTTCTCTTCTCTCACTATATCTCTGCACTTTTCTTCTCTTTTTCCTCTTTTTTCACTCTCGTTTCTCCCTTTGTGTTCTGTTTTGTATCGTTTTCTGGGACAGTCAGTGGGGAAGGAGCATTTACATCCGAATTGAATGTATGGAAGAGTAAGCGTGCATAGATGAAAGTAAGAATGATTGGAATTGAATGAGAGAAAGTATGAAGGGGCGGACAAGAAAGAGTGCATAGGTAAAAGTATGAACGACTGAAGTTACTCGTAACTGCCAACTGACATCTTCTGGTTAGTTCCATCTGGGATTGGGGCATCCCGGTCGCTCTACCTGGTCACGGGTTGCGCCGGATGGTCGCTTCGCTGACCGGCCTGGTGCGGGACGTGAGCGGCGGGCGGCCGGGGGCGAACTAATCCTTGGAATGCACGGTAAGAGTGCCAGAGGGGAGCTATGAGTAAAGTCGACGGATCAGATATGCTCGCTAAGATCGGTCCCAGACCCGTCAGCTGGAGAAAAAAGGGGGTGGGTTTAGTCGGTAAGCGGCCCGTGTTATAGATAGGACGGATCGAATCCGATACACCTGGGACACCTTCCCAGACGGTCTTGCGAAAACACCGAGTCTACTTTTATTTCTCTTACCTAAATTAAAATGAACTTACACGTGCAACCCATTCAACATTTTCTATAATTTATATTTATATTCATAAAATCTACTAATGCAGGTATAAATTTTAAATTACCAAATATTGTAACACGCAAGAGCATGTGTAGATAATCAAATTTTATATTACCATTCAGTCCGTCCCCTTCGCAATGATATTATATGGAAATTCCCTGTTTTTATGTTAATAATTTTATAATAGTATCATCAAACTCATACTTTGCCGTCAGCTTTTTGTTCCTGCTATAATGGATCATTATTAGTTTATTATTTTATGCACTTTAGCCAGAAGAGGATAAAGCTATCGGGTCGATCGCTTTACGATGGCAGGTGTTTTTGAAATGACAGTCGGGATTAATTTAAATGAAGTTTTTTATTTGACTAATAAACGTGACATTCTCTATTCCAATTATTTCATTTTTTGAAAAAGAATGATGAGCATGAAATAGAAATTCATGTTTTAATATAGTTTGCGATTGCATTTTATTAACGTTTAAATTACTTTTGCCTTTTTGTATCGTATTAATAAATTATTCAATACGATTTTTTTGGTTTAGTTTTACCCGGATTTTAATATATCTGTTGCAATTTGCTACATAGAAGTAAGAGTGTGTTATAGGATATATAAGCCAAACATAGTAGGGCTCAAAAATGGAAGATAAAACTATAATAAATCAAGTGGATGAAGGTGTTAATAAACAGGTAAGAAAGCGCTACAAAAGAGACAAAAGATAATGGACAAAGACGGCGCCTTTAACAGAATACAGCTGAAGCAAACGTCTAAATATCTTACAAAAATGGTCTAATAGCTAGAGAAATACAATTCCTTCAAATGAAAGACAAAAAAGACTTGTTTATTATTTTTCAAAAATATATCGAATGACTCCAAACACGATTCCGCATCACACCACCCTCCCCCCACCCGGAGGCGAGGTGGGAGTAAGTTTAAAATTATAAATAGGAACCCCAATTTTTATAGTTTTATAGCAGAGGTGGCTTCTTCATGAAAAATATGTAACATTTTTTATTGGAAACATTGTTTTTAATTGTTGATAGTTCCATCCAGAATTTCCAGTTGAAATTCCATCAATAGTGAGTAAAGAATTAATGACTGATAATTTGTGCTGACCAAATTTTAATTTTTTTTTATTTTACTTTTTGGCTTGGACTATAGTCATTAAGCCAGTCTCAATCAAAAGTAAATATATTAAAGAATTTGTCAATTAGTGAAATATGGTTATTATAATAATAGGTATTACAATTATTTGTTACTTATTCTACCTACTCATTACAGCTAATGTACATACTATGTTAATAGATACTATTAGTACATTCTTTCACGGTTTTTGCTCTAAATTTTAAAGAACCGCTTGGATTGACATGAAATTTAGCATACGCATAGCTTACATGTCAAAGAAAAAAAGTGATATTGTGCCGATGTGTGCTTTTGCCCTGAGAGTGACTTTCACCCCCTTTTGGGGGTGAAAAAATATAAGTCCAAAATAAGTCCGGAAATGGATAAACTGACTAATTTTAAGTAACTTTTGTTCTATAGAGCTTTTTCGCCAAGTCAACAGTTTTTGAGTTATTTGCGAGTGAATATGTTCATTTTCCAACAAAATAACTACATTTTTAGACGGTTTTTTGAAAATAACTCAAAAAGTAAGTATTTTGCCGAAAAAACGTTCTTAGCAAAAATATGGCCTGTAAAAAAGTAAAAAAAAATGGTGTACGTGTTAGGTCCCTGGACATCGTCAAACCAGAGTTATAGCCAATGAAAAATAGATTCATATTCACCAAATTTCAAATAGAATAATTCGAAGTCAAATATCCAAAAAATTAAGCACTTTTTGGGGAAAATACATTACAACTTTTTTAAAGTGTATAAAAAGATCTTTATTTCTGTTTTTATAAAAAGTTTTTATCATTAAATTTAAGCAAGTTATGCTCAAAATAAAGTTGGTCTCTTTTGTTTTGGCAAAAAAAATCGGGAAGACCACCCCCTAATTAGCGACTTAAATGAAATAAATCGTTACCGCTCCACAAATTATTTTACTTGTGTTGTGTTTATATGATTTGTAAGTTTCATCGATTCAAAGTGCTTATTTTTGAAAAAATTTGGTTTTAAAATGAAATTTAAAAAAAAATTAATTTTGACAAATACGATTTTTTTCAAAATAACTTAAAAATTGTTATAGATATCAAAAATCTCGAAAAATAAAAAAATTCAGCATTGCTTTTCTGAATATCATGTATTTTTTGTTTTTCTCTTAGACAAAAATTGACTAAGATTTGGTGTTTCTAAATTTGCATACATTCGTGATCAGTGACTCGTTCGACCCCTTTTAACTACAACCCTTTTAAAAATAAGGACTTTGAACCGATGAAACTTACAGATCATATAAAAAATACATACACGAGTCAACAAACTTGTGAAGTCGTAACGATTAAGTTCATTTGAGATACTAATTAGGAGGTGATTTTTCCGATTTTTTTACCAAAAAAAAAGGGACTAACTTTATTTTGAGCGTAACTTGTTTACTTTTGATGCTAGAATTTTTTTTTTATAAAAAAAAAATGAAGCTTTTTTTGAACACTTTAAATAAGTTGTAATGAGTTTTCCCCGAAATGTGCTTCATTTTTGGTTATTTCACGTTAAAATATTCCATTTGGAATTTTACGCATATGAACCTATTTTTAATTAGCTATAACTCTGCTTCTACTAGGTATACAGACGTGATATATACACCAGTTTTTTAAATTTTTTACAGGTTATATTTGTGCTAATATTTTTGCTATGTATTTTCGAAGAAATATGTACTTACTATTTGAGTTATTTGCAAAAAACCATCTAAAAGCGTGGTTATTTTGTTGAAAAAATAAACTCATTCACTGGCAAATAACTCGAAAAATATTGACTAAGTGAAAAATCTCTATAGAACAAAAGTTACTTAGAATTAGTTAGTTTGTCCATTTCCGGACTTCTTTGGACGAATATATTTTCACCACCAACAGGGGGTGAAAACCACCCCCGGGGCAAAAGCACATATCGGCACAATATCACTTTCTTTCTTTGACTTGTAAGCTATGTGTATGCCAAATTTCATGTCAATCCAAGCGGTTCTTTAAAATTTAGAGGTTTTGCAATATTTTACCGTTAAAGAACGGACTATATAGGTACCTAAATTATACTTAATGGTTATCAATAACACATATTATAGCATATACATTTTATAAATAAAAATGCAAATTTTAGTTGGTTTACTAAAATGTAGCGTCCAAATATACCAACTATACCATGTCGTGTTCGTATCCTAGCATATACACACACCCAAACTAATATGGAATCACCTGATATTTCTTAATATTTCATGCGAATTTAAAAAACGAACACACGAAGTCAAACAATATTTATTTTAAAGAAATTTAATAACAAATACATAACAACTAAATAAAACAATAAAGTATTTAACAAACAAATTGAAATTGAAGTTAGTAAACAATTTCAATGTAAAACGAATAATGTGGAAATTGTTTTTATTTTTTTTTTCTTTTTTTGTTGGTAGTCAGTGTTATCATCTCTAGTCCTTATGCAAGCTAGTTTGCGTGGGCACTGGGCACGCTCCTAATCAAATTATCAACATTTTGTTGTGGTAGGTTGCTCCTTCCTTCAAGAGCAGCGTGTACTAGCCGTGAGGTGTTTTGTGGATTATCCTGGCCAGCTCTAAGTTTTCTTTTAAGCATATCACACACATTTTTTATAGAGTTAAGCTCGGGTGAGTAAGCAGGTCACTTCAAACAAGGGATACCTTCTGCTGCAATGATGTCTCTAGTCAGTCTAATGGTATGTGGAGGTCCATTATCATGCAAGAAGATAAAATTTTCTCTTGTGGCACCTCTCCAGAGCCTAACTACAGGTTATCAACATACTTGTGAGCAGTTAAAGTTGATTGGATGAAAATTAAAGGAGTTTTTTTACGGATCACAATTCCTCTCCAGAATGACAATTCCTCTCCAGAATATTACACTTCCTCTTGTATATTTGTGAACAGATCTGACAGCTTTCGTTTTTGCTTGTCTTCCTCGACCTCTAAGTACACGATTTCGTGGGTCATCTTATTTTACACAAATCCTGACTTTTTCTGAAAATAGCACTTTTTTGTCAATTCCCAATGTTCCAGTTTTGGTGGTGAAGACACCAATTTAGGCGATCAATCTTGTGCTGCCTGGATAACTCGGGAACCAATAACTGTCTCCTGCTGTATACTTCTTGGCACGAACTCTTCTTCATGTCGTTTCAACTGAAAGAGTTACACCTGTAGCTTCCAAAAGCTGCCTTTGGAGCTGCAGGTGAGAAATGGATGGGTATCTTCCAGCAGAATGGACAATTAAACGATCGTGTCGAGCCGTTATTACTTTTTGGCGACTTTCCCTGGCTCTATTTTTGAGCTTTCCTAGTCCTGATACCTAGCATAGGTTTTGGACAGATCGCCCTGTGTTACGTCTAGCTCTACAACTATGTCCCTCTGAGGACATTACTTGCTACACAAAACCAATAATATTTCCCGGTTGTAAGTTCTCTAACCCCATATGACGCATATTTTCGTTTTTGGACGCAAAAGTTAGTTTATTTATTTTCGTTCAATTTGCAACTCAAGCAAATAACCTACACCGTACCGAGCTGTACTATCTGATTTTCTTATCGATTTGTTTATTTTCAATAAAAACGTTTATTCTTCGCAACAATAACAAATTTTTCAAAAGAAATAAATATTACTTTGAAATACGTGGTGATTCCATAATATAAGTGTGGGTGTGTGTAGTTACACTAAGAATTATAACTGAATAAGCTCTTGAATGGCAAACTAAATTGTACGTTAATTTTCTTGATTTTGAAAAAGCATTTGATAGAGTAAACCCAGAACAAATGTGGATAATATTGAAAAATATGGCATACCAAATAAATACATAAATGTAATAAAATTATTTTATGGAAATTACTTTGTACAAATATAACATAATGGACTAACACGCAACATAAAAATACACACTGGAGTTTCAGAGGCTGCCTCCTATCACCGACATTTTATAATTCTAATAGACTGGATCATGACCAATGCAATCAAAAACAAAACAGGAATACGGTGGAATGTGTTCAATCAACTTGAAGATTTGGAGTTTGCAGATGACATCTGTTCTCTGTCTCAGAAAAGAGGCAACACATGCAGAAAAGAACCGAAAGAATAGTAAAAGAGGCAAAAAATAGGTATGAACATCAATATCCGGAAAACAAAAATAATGTAAATTAGTACATCTAGGGTGACAGGAATATACAAAAATGAAGAATAATTTGAAAATGTAGAAAAGATTAACTACCTTGGAAATATACTCGATAATAAAGGAAAAATAGATGATGTGGAAAACAGAATTAATAAAGCATGAATAACATACCACTTGCAAAACAATATATGGAAATCTAGAGAAGACGAAAATAAGGATCTTCAACACTAATGCAAAAAGGGTCTTATTATATTATGGAACTGAAAGCTAGAAAACATCCAAAAGTCTTGAATAAGGTTCAGGTTTTTACTAACAAATCGCTTAGGATAATTAATAAAAGGAATATGTTGGCCAAATATACATAATATTCTTCTTCTTCTTCAGCCTTCAGTAATCCAACTTTGGACATAGGCCACCCCCAATTGATGTCTATTTCCAGTTATCTATATCCCCAGTTGTCTATTTTGCGCCACCTGTTTCCAGTTGTGTCCTCCAAACTTACTTCTTTATGTCATCGGCCCATCTCATTTGTGGCCTTCCTCTACTTCTTCTTCCTAACCACGGTCTCCATTGTTGTATTTCGTGATTCCATCTTTTATCCTTCAGTCGGGCATTGTGCCCTACGAAGCTCCATTTTAATTTGGCAGCATGTTCTTTTACGTCTTTTACTTTGGTTTTGCTTCTAATTCATGTATTTGTTTTTTTGTCTATGAGCCTCACCTCGAGCATTGATCTTTCCATCGCTCTCTGTGCCTTTACTATTTTATCCATATTGGCCTTGGTGAGTGTCCACGTCTGTGAACCATACCTAGGTATAGGGAGGATACACTGATCGTAAACTCTGGTTCTCAAATATTGTTCTATTTTTGTGTTTTTCAAGATGCAACTCAGTTTTCCAAATCCTGCCCACGCTAACCTTATTTTTCTAGTAATTTGGGCAGTTTGGTTTTCTTTTTTAACTTTCATTATCTGTCCCAGGTAGATGTATTCGCTTACTGTTTCTAAATATATGTCATTCAACGTTATTTTTGTAATGTTCGGTGTATTCGTCATTACTTTTGTTTCTTCCAAGTTCATCTTAAGACCTTCTTTTTCAGAAGCTTGAAATAGTTGCGTCATCATGGTCTGTAATTCTTCGAAACTTGTAGCGAATATTACAATATCGTCAGCATATCTCAAATGATTCAGTTTTCTTCCATTAACATTGTTTCCTTTATCTACCCAGTTAGTGTCATTGAACACGTCTTCAAGTGCCAGTGTGAACAGCTTTGGTGAAATAACGTCTCCCTGGCGAACTCCTCTGTTGACTGGTATAGCTTTGGTTTTCTCATCTATTTGTATTTTCATTGTAGCTTTCTTATAAATATTATGTATTAGCATTCTGTATCGAGAATCTATCCCGCAGTTGTTCATAACTCTCTCTATTGTCCAAAGATCTATGGAGTCGAATGCCTTTTCATAATCAACGAAGCCAATGTATAAGTTCAAGTGATATTCATTGGCCTTCTCTATTAGCATTCTGACTGTAAGAAGATGATCCGCTGTACTGTAACCCTTTCGGAATCCTTCCTGATCTACCGGTTGATAGCTATCAAGCTTCGACGATAGCCTATTGGTTATTACTCTCATAAACAGTTTGTACATTGGGGAACAGGGAAATTGGCATATAGTTCTTCAGAGCTCCCCTGTCTCCTTTTTTGAAGAGAATTTGTGTAAAGCTTTCTTTTCAATCATCTGGGACTTCTCCTTTGTGAAGGCATTCGTTGAAAAGATTTTTTAATTCTTCGAGAATAATTTCACTCCCCTCCTTTAACATTTCGGCAAGTATTCCATCTGGGCACGGAGGCTTATTGTTCTTTAGTTGTGCCATAGCTTGTTTTATTTCGAAGGATTCTATATTAGGGAGTACTTCTGAGTTGGCATTTATTATCTTTTTCTTAAGATTTTCCTTTGCAGTGTCATCTGGGTCTTTGTTTGAGGAATATAAATCACAGTATAATGTTTTTGTAACTTTTAGGATTTTGTTCTTTTCTCTTGTTTCTTTTCCATCTTTATCCTTTAATGAGATTATTAGAGGCTTTCCTATGTTTGGTCTTAAGCATTTTAAGCCTCGGTTCTTTGCTATAATTTTTTCTACCTTGTTTTCATTGTAGATCCTTAAGTCTTCCTTTACTCCCTTCTTTATTTGTTTATTCAATTCTTTGAAATTGTCGGTGTTTCGCTTTCCTTCGCTTAGAATTAGGCGTCTCTTTTCCATCAACCGTTTTGTTCCCTAGCTTATTTTGTCGTCTTTACTTTTCGTTTTCTTTGCCACAGTCAGGCCTGCTTTCAAGAGAGTTCGTTGCATTTCTCTATTAATTGTGTTCATGTCGGTATTCTGCTATTGATAGTATCCTACAAATTCTTCTCTTAAGACTTCTCTGTACTCATCTCCCTTCTGTCGGATTTTAGTTCGATCTATCTGATTAGAATTATGTGGCCTGTTTCTACGGGTTTTGGTCTGTTTAAAAACAATCCTTACTCTTAAAAGACGATGATCGCTGCCAGTTGTGAATTGATTGAGAGCACTAATGTCTTCAAAAATGTCTTTGTTCCCACATAAGAAGTAATCGATCTCGTTTTTCGTCTTTTTATCGGGAGATATCCACATCTATTTTCGGTTTGCTTGTTTTTTGAAATATGGGCATATAAATTTTGTTGTTCTAAGAAGTTATATAATTTTTCTCCTCTTGCATTTCGTGTGCCATAACCATGCATCCCTATTGTTACAACTTCTTTCAAATACTTTTATTCAACTCAACAGAAATTACAATAATTTAACAAACTGATAACTGCAAACTTCAAAATCTGAATTACAACTGAACTATCAAATGTCAAACACAATGCTTATATAGTTTTCTGACGTTCTAGACGTCACCAGACATTTCTGGGTTATTCCATGACATCCAGAACATTCTCGTACGTGACTACTTCTTCTTTAACGTCGAGGGACTCTTTCTATGTAGGAACAATCTACGGAACTGTCATAACACTGCTCCCTCCTTTATAGTTATTCGCCTCGAATAACTGGTCTATCAGGGTCTGGTTGAAGTTTCGGACAAAGTACTTTCTTGCGTGTGGGATTGTATAGCCATACTGGGTCACCCCTTTCGAAAATTGTCCCAGTAGCTTGCACATCGAACCTGGACTTGGCTTTATCACTTTGAAGCTTCAAACTTTTACGAGCAAATTCGTGGACTTTTTCCAGTTTTTCTCTTAAGCTTTCTAGGTACGTCAGGGATGAAGGTTCTTCTTCACTGGTAGGCAATTTTTCGAAAATAAGATCTTGAGGAAGCTTCATTTCTCTTCCGGTGATCATCATTGATGGAGAATAACCGGTTGCTTCATGTTCAGAACTTCTGTAGGCTAACAGGAATAGAGGTATTAGGGTATCCCAATCTTTTTGATTATCAGCAACAAACATTGAGAGGTATTGACAAATAGTTCTATTATGTCTTTCGATCATTCCGTCTGATTGTGGGTGGAGAGGCGTAGTTCGAGTTTTCTTAATACCCAAGATTTTCATTAGTTCTTGCCATAATTCGGATTCAAAATTTCGTCCCTGATCAGAATGCAACTCTAAAGGAACTCCATGTCTTGATACGACGTGTGTTATGAATGCTTCCGCTACAGTCGTCGCTTCTTGATTAGGAAGAGGTGCAATTTCAGGCCATTTTGAAAAATAATCCATTGCAACCATTAAGTACTTGTTACCTCTCTCTGTCGTTGGAAGTGGACCGAGAATATCAACTGCAAGTCGTTCAAAAGACTCTCCGGAAAGATATTGTGCCATTTTACCACGACTTCTTGTTCTAGGGCCTTTTCTACCGTTACACAAGTCGCATTTCTTACACCATTCTTCTACAGCAGTGTTATGACAGTTCCGTAGATTGTTCCTACATAGAAAGAGTCCCTCGACGTGAAAGAAGAAGTAGTCACGTACGAGAATGTTCTGGATGTCATGGAATAACCCAGAAATGTCTGGTGACGTCTAGAACGTCAGAAAACTATATAAGCATTGTGTTTGACATTTGATAGTTCAGTTGTAATTCAGATTTTGAAGTTTGCAGTTGTCAGTTTGTTGCTGTTCTAGTTTATTATCTAAATAGTTTTGTTTTTCTTCTAATGTGTCAATTCTACTATTAATTTGACTTACCTCTAATGTAAAATTTTCTTGAATTTGTGACAAACTATTTATTATTTCTACCTCTACTTGTCTACGCCTCTCCTCCTCTTCTTGCCTACGTTTCTCTTCATTTTCTTTTTCTGCTTGCCTACGTTTCTCTTCATTTTCTTTCTCTTCTTGCCTACGTTTCTCTTCATTTTCTTTCTCTGCTTGCCTACGTTTCTCTTCATTTTCTTTCTCTTCTTGCCTACGTTTCTCTTCATTTTCTTTCTCTGCTTGCCTACGTTTCTCTTTCAACTCTTCCATTTTTAAAAACCATTCTGGTGGTCCGGATGTATCCATTTCTTTCTCGAATTTAGTAGATCTTGTATTGACCATATACAAATTACTTAATGTCTTCTTATCCCACCGCTGTCACCAATGTTACAACTTCTTTCAAATACTTTTATTCAACTCAACAGAAATTACAATACTTTAACAAACTGATAACTGCAAACTTCAAAATCTGAATTACAACTGAACTATCAAATGTCAAACACAATGCTTATATAGTTTTCTGACGTTCTAGACGTCACCAGACATTTCTGGGTTATTCCATGACATCCAGAACATTCTCGTACGTGACTACTTCTTCTTTCACGTCGAGGGACTCTTTCTATGTAGGAACAATCTACGGAACTGTCATAACACTATTTTAGTTTCAGTATTTTCTTATGTGGCTAGTGTGGCTATTTTCTTATATTTCATGTTGTATGTGGCTAGTAACTTTTTTTTGGTCGTATCTATTTTGGCGCGTTTTGTTGAGCTTGTGCGTCCCCCAGAATCCGAGAGACTGACCGTTTTTCCGGTGTGGGAGTCTGAGCTGCTTGCTCTACCCACCTGGGGAACCATTCCATTTTGTGTCAAGTTCAACATGTTTTGTTTTGAGGGGTATATTGGCATTAAAACGCCACGCTTGCCGGACGGGTTGGTGTGTGTTTGCAGTATCACAGCCGGTTAAATCAATATCAGATTGTCGCCTGCGACTATGTGGAACCGCACCTGTCAGGAATTTTATTCCACAGCTACGGGCCACTAATGACACAGCTGCTGACCTGTATCATGTCTGGATCCGACGCTACATTTGATTTTACACGAACCCTAAAATCGGAGGTCGTCATTTCCGCCATACACACCGCACTGAAAATGTTCTTCTCCGCCGTGGATACCGTTGTGGTCTTCATCCGTTACCCTGGACAAGGGACCCTAAGCAGGTACTAGTTTCCCGGGTCAGGAAACTCCTGGAATCTGCGGAGGGCAGGGATTGATTCACTTTCCCTGGTAGGACTGTCCAAAGGAGTTCCTATCCGCTACCCACATGCATAATATGCAATAAGGAATTGTGGAGAAGGACGAAACAAGAACCAGTTAGTTTGACAATTAAAAGGAGGAAGTGGAAATGAATCGGACATACACTAAGAAAAGAAAAGACATAGCAAAGGATGTCCTTGAATGTAAGCCGACAGTAAGCAGAAAAAGAGGATGACCATCAGAAACCTGGAAGAGAAGTTTAGAGAAAGAATTGGAAAACATAATTAAAACATGGACAAAAATAAAAATATATGCAAAAGATAGAAACAAGTGGAAGAGTACCGTAGAAACTCTATGTTCCGAAAGGAACCAAGAGGATTAAGTAAGTAAAATGATCGTAAATACGTCCCTTGTTACAGCTGACTCACTGTAAAGGACCGCATATTATTTATTAAAATTTACGGAACGCTATTGAAATATATACAGTGAGCACGTAAACGTAAAGGTTGGAATTAATTAATTTTTTCATGAATGGGCAATTTTGGAAATATATCCCGAAATAGGTCGATTTTTATTTTTAAATTACGATGTTTTGGCATATATACCATACTAGTGACGTCATCCATCTGGGCATGATGACGTAATCGATGATTTTTTAAATGAAAATAGGATCGTGTGATAGCTCATTTGAAAAGTTATTCATTTTCTATTCAGTGATATAAACATAAATATAATTATTTATACGGGGCGTCAAACAATTTTTTTTAATTAAATTAATTGAAACAAAAAGAAGAATGTATGTAATTTAATTAATTCAAAATACATTTTACTGCTGTCAGAATACAGGAAAAAAAGTTCATTTGACAAATAAATATTGTTTTTCGCTTAAATTCAATCTTACAGCTGCCACCTACGTACCTCTTGACAGTTTGAACATTTAATTCAAACGAAAAGCAATGTTTATTTTTCAAATAAACATTTTTTTCTGTTTTCTGACAGTAGTCAAATGTATTTTGAATTAAATAAATTACATAATATGTATTCTTCTTTTTGTGTCAATTAAATTATTTCACTAAACATTTTTTGGACACCCTGTATAAATAATTATGCTAACGTTTTTATTACTGAATATAGAATTGAATAACCTTTCAAATGAACTGTCACACGACCCCTATCCTTATTTAAAAAAATCATCGATTACGTCATCACGCCCAGATGTATGACGCTACTATTATGATATATATGCCAAAATATCGTAATTTAAAAATAAAAATCGACTTGTTTCGGGATTTATTTCCAAAATCACCCATTCGCGAAAAAATGAATTTATTCCAACCTTCACGTGCTCACTGGATATATTTATATAAACAACCATAATTGATTTCGTCAATATAAAAATTTGCTTTACACAGTCCATAAAATTAATGAACAGGGTCTAATTATACTATCGTTGTTACACATATAACATGGCAGCGCACAAAATTGGCTCTGCTGAAATGAAACTTTGTTCTAGCAATTTACATGATATGGGTTGAACTTAATGAATCATCTTCCTGAAAGTGGGTTTGGACGTACTGCATGTATGAAATGGGAACTTTCATCATGCTGAAAATTTTATTTGGAAAGTAGACACTAACCGTAACATTAAACTTATTTGTATGATGTACAAACACTGTTTAGACCAGGGCTCATCTGTAAAAATATTAGCACATTTGGACGTTGAGAGGTGACTCAAATATTTTTGCAGCAATTGCTTGAAAATAAATCGAATAATAATATTTGAGTTATCCTCCCTCCCAAAAAGGTCCGGAACATTGTTTAAATAATCAAAATGTCAAAAAATTCAGGAAAAATTCGATTTTTTTCTTCGTTTTTTGATTATAACTTATAAAGTATTCATTTCCGAGAAAAGTTGTACTGACATAAAAGTTGCATAATTAAATTTCTTACAATATAGAATTGGTTAAAAATTTAAAAACTAGTCACCCTTGTTGCAAAATAGCAATAATTGCAAAAAAAAACATACAAAAACAAGTATTCGCATTTTACGTTTGTCAACCATTTATGCTACACTTAGGACCTTCACGTTTCACCCAGAAAAACTTTATGATACATTAAAATAATACTGTAAATTTCATTAAGGTAGGTTTAATAGATTTTGCAAAATAAATTTTGCAATCCAGCTGTCGCAAAAAAAATTCATTTTTTCAAAAGGTTACAGGACTGAAAATAAAGCCGATAACAAGTTGAAATTTTTTTGCGTATAGAAGTTTACTATACCTTTCATTTGCAATTTTGCAAAATTAAAATCGATTAACTACCACGGCGTCAGGAATTTTTTAAATAAACATTCATTATCGGTGCTACGCGCAGGACAGCGGATAGTTTGCTCTTATTGGGCATTCCAATGACATTTGATAATAATTGATACATTTTAAAATAAAAATGTATACCATTTTTATTCAGTTGCAATGCGAAGGCAAAACAATCTTACTTTTCAACTAGAATACGGAGTGTAGTCCAGTCCCTTGAATCGCGATTTTCGGCTCTTATTGGAGCCTTCATCGGAAGGAACGTAGGCACTGTTCTCCATATTTTAACTGATTCGTATCGAGAGGTTTTCCCACCCATTGCAACTGAAGTGATGACAGTAGGTGGCTAGCGCCATCTGGCATTGAAAGACGAAGTAGTTTTCAATCCTAATAGTAAATTATTAATATTGAAAATATTAAAAATATTACTAAAAGATTTTTAAATTGAAAACTTATTGGTACACTTTCCTGGTGACACCTCCAAGACTTCTACAATTTGCAAGTCAAATGGATGCTGCAGTGAAGACGAGAGGGAAGGAATTCTACACTATGCAATTCACATCCCCTGTCTGCAGCTGGTATGCATCTGCTTCTCTTCGTTGGATGTGGCCAAACCATTTTAGCCTTTGTGCTTTAATGAATCTCACTATGTCTTCTCCTTCCATTAGGTTTCTTATTTCGTGATTCATCAGAATTCGTATTTCTCCTTGATCTGTTTTGATTGGACCATGTATTTCCCTCATGATTTTTCTTTCTATTATTCTCAGTTTTTCTTCATCTTTTTTTGTAAGGCACATTGCTTCTGCTCCATAGGTGATGACTGGTCTAATTGCCGCTCTATATATCTTGGTCTTTGTTTTCTTGCTCAGGTTTTTATCTTTAAGTGACTTGTGGTATTTCCAGAATGCCCTATTCCCTGCTTTAACTCTTTCATTTATCTCTATGCTTCTTCTGTTTTGACCATCTACTATCACTCCTAAGTATTTGAAGCAGTCAACCCTTTGGAATACATTATCACTTATTTTTATTTCCTTTATTCTAGTTGCTTGGTCTTGATTTCTCGTACTTATTAAGTATTTTGTTTTTTTCTGATTAATTATTAACCCCCTGATTTTTGCCTCTCTTATCAATGTTAGCAGTGCATCTTCTAGACTTTTCTTGTCACGAGCTATCAACCCTAGGTCATCTGCATACCCTATTAGTTGTGGAGAACTTTGGATTATTGTCTTTTTTGTTAGCCCTGTGTTTCTAATTACTCCCTCCAAGGCTATATTAAAGAGCGTTGTCGATAGGCTGTTACCTTGTCTTACCCCATGTTCTATGTTGATATTCTTTGTTTCACCATCCAATGTTTTAACCTTTGCTGTTGAGTCCTTCATTGTCATTCTGGTCAATCTTATTAATTTTGCAGGTATATTCATATTTTTCATTTCTTTTAATAGCTGTTTTCTGTAGATGCTATCGAAAGCCTGCTGGAAATCAATAAACAATAATATGTGCAATTCTATGCCATGTTCGTAACTTTTTTCGATTATTTGCGTTAAAACGTGGATTGCATCAATTGTTGTCAAAATCTTAATTAGGAGCCCCCAATTAATATTGCAGATTTGGATTCCTTACGTAAAAAAAGGAAGTTTTATTCTAGACATTTTTTCGACTTATGGACAGATGGCGCTAAAACCTAACTCAACTTTTTATCGTATTCTGTCCTACTCTTCACCACCCAATGAGTCCCCATAACGCTCAAGTAACTGCAAGTGTAGCATACTTTCCTCCCCTACTATGATTAGGCGGTGATTTTCACGACTTTTTTACCAAAAAAACTTCATTTTGAGCGTTCTTCCTTACCATTATTGCTAAAAACTATTTTAAAAAACAAGAATAAAGCTTTTTTAAACACGTTAAAAAAAGTTTTAATGAGTTTTCCCCAAAAAGTGATCATGATTTAGTTATTTCACGTTGAAATATTCGATTCGGGATTTGACGAGTATGAATCTTTTTTTCATTAGTTACAAACAACTCTTCTTTTACTGGGTCTAGTAAAATATCATACATACACATTTTTTTTTACTTTTTATGGGCTATATTTCTGCTAACGATGTTTTTTTTTCCAATAAAATTCTTAATTTTTGAGTTATTTGCAAGATACCAAAATGTGTCCATCAAGTTTAGAAACGTGTTTCTTTTGTTGAAAAATAAACATATTTGCTCACAAATAACTCAAAAAGTATTAGCGAAGAACTTAACAGAAAAATGCTATATTATATTAAAAGGTCAACTAGTCAGTTTATTCACTTCCGAACTTATTTCGAATGTATATTTTTTCTCCTCCGAGATGCGGTGAAACTCACCCCCATGGAAAAAGCACACATCGGCACAATATCACTTTTCCTCTTTAACATGTTATCTATGTGTATGCCAAATTTCATGTCAATCTAAGCGGTTCTTTAAAATTTCTATAGGTTTTGAAATATTTTACCGTCAAGGAACGAGACTAGAAATAAAAATTATTTAAAGCAGTAGTTCTCAATCTTTTTGCGTCATGTACAACAAAATACTTTTTATTAATTTTTGTACCACCTAACTGAAATACCTATCTAGCTAGGTGATTTAATTAACTATAATAGTGGTACTGTTTTTGTCTGTTTTGCGCTTTGTGTACCACTGCAAAGAATGATATGTACCACCAGTGGTACATGTATCACAGTTTGAGAATCGCTGATTTAAAGCATTCTCTGAGTGATGAACTTGTTGCTGGTATGAGAACATTGTGTAAATGTTAGGATATTAAGAGTCTAATGCTCATAATCTTATTGAAGGTTTTTATTTAAACAATTTTCGGCATTTACAATTTATACGCCATCATCAGGCCCTTCAGAAACTGAACAAGCTAAAAAATTAATTAAGCTATGTAAAAATACAGTTGCCTAGGTTAAGTTTTAGGTTTAATTTCGACAATAGGTACTAAGTTACAGAAGGTGTCACAATGGTGTTCCAATAGACCATTACTAAGCTGATGTTAACTGTTTTAGTCAATATATGATATATAAAGTATTAATAATGATATTACTGGTACTTACATATCAGTACAATAAATATAGAGTGTACGTACAATGTGGTGTTAGATTGTAACATTAAGCCCAAGTGTCTTCCTCGATTTCAAACTGACATGAGTATCCAAATATGTAACTTAGTTGCCTAGGTGTTCTGATTTTTCTCTCACTGATCAAAAGTGTGTGTGTGTGAGAAGTCCAAAGTTGGTTATTTTAGTGCAATGCAATAAAAACCCAAAAAATATATGACAAAAAAACAAATTGGTTCTTGACTGCACAGACGAAAAAATACTAACAACACATATATCACGATGTAAAAATAACTACATAATATTATGTAGTGCCAATTTTGTCATTAAAAGGCAAAATGCTTTTAATCAGTTCCAGGAAAAATTATTAAAAACTATCCAGCCAGATCATTTTTTACAAAAGACAATTGGCATTTGACAGATTGCCAAATTACCTTGTAGCACTTAGAAATAAGGGGGAAGATAAAAGCTTGGAAAATTTAGATACTGCTTAAATACAAAAGGGTCGAGAAAACTAGGGGATATTTCTAAAAACTACTTTGCTACGGCGGCTCGTGTTTTGGTTGGAGAGCTAAGGTTGTGAGTTCGTTAAGAAGAAGTTAGGGATTAGGGAATATTTACTACTATCAAAAATTTAAACAAGGGTACTTACAGATATCCTGGGGTGTTAAATATTAATCCTGGCTATATTTTGTTAGGGCGCCTTACCAGGAGTTTTACTTTCTATGATCATCCAACATCTTAAAATTTGACTCTAAAAAGCTTTTAAAGTTTGTGGTTAAAATTTTGCCAATAGGTTAGCGGTAAATAAACAGGACAAAATACACAGTTATGGCATTTATTGAAAAATTATTCCTTGACATAACAAAACTTTCAGATTACATAAAAGATTACCTGTAAAAAAAATACATCTACTTTTCTGAACATAGGTTATGGTGCACCAAAAGATAAACAATAATATTATTGCATTGAGGATTTGATATCTGACTTAATTATGACTTGTATAACTGACTGACTGACCTAATTATGACATATATTATAGCATTTGCATTAAAACAAAAATTTATATTCATTCAGGGAACAATGTTTACATTAAAGAATTACTGACTACTCCTCGTAGTACTTAATTATTGAAAATAACAACAACTATGTCACCTGTCAAATATCATTCCGTAAATCTTTTATTTTTAACTATTTCAAAAGGTTTCAAAAAGGATTTTAACATTAACTTACAATTATGTCTTTACAATAATATTTTAATGATGGAAGCAAAATTATTCTTTGTTCTGTTCAACAATTTACTTTTTCATCTTTGTATTTTAAGTTCCAAAAAGATTTATTTTTTTTATGTTGAAAGAAATTAACGTTATTAGTTTGAGAATTTTATAATTATTAAAAGTCACTATACCTTAAAATTCAAAACTTCACCATTGTGAAACTTGACATGACACTTGACAGCACGTACGTAGTTCATACGTCACTCGAAGGGGAAAATGTCAATGGAAAATTACTGATTGCACCATATACCATTATACCATGAAAATACCATAAAACAAAAGAAATTTGCTTATTTACCTCGGGAAATAGGTTTTCTAATCCAGGAGACGGGAGGCTTGGGTTTAATTCATCACTACGATATTAGTACTATGCCGGCTTTCATAAATACATACGCAGTATTTTTACAAAGCGTATATTACACTTTTACCATCAAAAAAGGAACTGCTACACCATCAAACTGATGGTACACCTACTTAACAAAAAACACAGAAGAACTTTGATAGATCCCATTTACTTGGAAATTCTTTTTGCGTCACAAAAAAGCCGGTAACTCACTATCGATGTTTACTGATTCACTACCATTGTAAGAATGCCTGCTTTCTTCTCCGTCTCCTGCCAAAATTCCTTGATCCTGTCACTACGCAATTTCCGGCTTCCGTTCTTCAGAGCCAATTACGAGCTTCGATCTTTGTACCAAATTCAAACAAACCAATCAAATTGATTTTCAACATTTATTCTAGAAAGTTCATCAACGCATTAGAACTGTACTTTTGTCAAAACTTCTTACAAATTCTGTTTTTGCGTCTCAAATAAACAGGAATCTTGTAACACATTGAAATGTTGCGGAATACTTCGTAGATGTATACAGGTGCGGTTTTAGAAAATTCCTTGCAATCTGAATTTAAGTAAAAAACTGAATAAAAAAATTTGGACTTCTTAGAGAGGGATTGTAAAATCTATACAAATCTAAAGATCATATTTTCACTGGTTTTTTAAACGCTACACAGCCTCCTCCGAAAAGAGAAAGCTCGGATAGCTATCCAGTTTTCGATAAACCAAACAAAAATCAACCATGACTCCTTGAGTGAGGCTAAACAATCACATCAAAAATTTTTTTTAGATGATGGCTAGTGGGGATTAAATTAAACAAACAAACGTTAGGGATTGGGCTAGCGTACCATCGATCGCCAGACTCTTTAAAGTCGAGTAGACTGAAATGTGTAATGACTCTAAAATGAACTGTAGGTGACAAGAGTTTCTGTGCCTTGGGAAAGAAACTAAACTTGTGCCCTGTGTGGACCTCGCTGACATCCACAGCAGTAACACAAGTGACATACCAGGGCAGACACAGCCTTGTCACCTCGTTGCCTAACCGCGAGCGGTTCTCAAAAACTAAACAAATCATTTGAGCTCTAGGCTCAGCAGATAGGCATCTGCCTAAACTCCACTAAACGCCTAGCGAGTTTCAGGGAATTTTGTTGGCAACGGTTCAGCAAAAATGAGGATTTAGAATCTCCATTCTAAATACCTCAATGAGACAACGTAATCTTAACATTTGTCTCAAGTCGAGATCGGTAACTTTATGTTAAACGTCTCACAGGGAATATACTCACTTCAACAACTAGACTAAAATAAAAGAAGACTAACAAAGGGGGATACAACAACAACAAGGGCCAAATCACAACAAATTCATACAAGGGGGTATACGACAACAACAGGGACCAAAAGACGACATACCAAAATCAAAGAGAATATCAACTTCTTATCAAGACTAAGGGAACTGAAGAACAATACAGGGGGAACATGGAATAGGGGATCAGGACTAAGGGGATGACATATTATCTCCATCAGATACAAAAGGTTTTAAGTCTTTAACATGCCATTTACCAAGATCAGAACCATTTAAATCAGAGAGACGATACACCACTGGTGACAACTTTTCACGGACTGTAGCTTCAATGTACCTCGGTGCTAGTTTAGACATAAACTTGTTAGCAGCATTAGACAGGACTTTATTCCTTTTCCATACTCTATCTCCTACTTGGAATTGGACTTCTCTTCTTCGTAAGTTGTAACTTCTAGCGTTACGTTCATATCCTTTTCGAAGATTAGCCCTGACCTTTTCGAAGACTTGACTTAATCCTTTTACTTCTGAAGCATACATATCACGGTTACCAGGAATAATTTCTAGATCTTGCTTCCGTTGATCGTTTTGATCAACACCATAGTAGTTTCCACTCAGGGGAACATGACGGCCATAATTAAGGAAAGCTGGGGTGTATCCAGTTACTTCGTACTTTGCGGTATTAATAGCTTGTCTGATCTTTGCTAAATTCTTGTCCCAGTCTACGTGGTCTTTTATATACATACGGATTGCTGTTCCAATGGTTTTATTATTTCTCTCCACAAAATTACATTGTGGTGCATACACGGGGCTAAACCATACTTTCTGAACATTATACCTACTACAGAGATTAATTAGAAGAGGGTTGTTCAGATTTGAGGCATTATCACAAATCACATACTGGGGAACACCAAACATCAGGAAGACATTATCTTCCAAAAATTCAGTAATACTCTTAGCCGTAGCCTTCCTCAAAGGATGGACTAAGGTATATTTACTAAACCAATCAGCAACCACTAATAACCATGTATAACCTTTTTTAGAACGAACAAAGGGACCTATCAGATCAATGGCAACTATTTGCCAGGGGAATTGGGCTTCTCTCTGCTTACCCATTTTACCTAAAGGAGCATGATTTGGTGTTTTCTGAGCACCACAAACTTTACATGATCTGACAAACTTAAGCACATCACAACGCATTTTGGGCCAATAGTACCTTTCTTGAATACGGGACAAAGTTTTATAGAATCCAAAGTGAGCACACGTAGGTGGCTCATGACAAGATTGCATTACTTCTAATCTTTGGGGTTTGGGAACTAAAATTTTCCATTCAATATCATTAGTCTTGAAAGAATTGGGGGATGGGGCATACTTGTAAATGAAATCATTTTCCACTTTCCATTGTGGAAAATCACCAGGGGAACGGAGTATCTTTGATCTTAAATCATCGAACCAAGGGTCTATTCTGTCAAGATCTATTTCTAGATAATCAACTTTTTGGGCATCTTTGGGTGTATCATTGGTATGAGCTCGAGATAAAGCATCAGGGACTAAATGGGATGTTCCTTTTCTATGAATCAAATCGAAAGTATGTTGTCTTAGGCGCATAGCCCACCTGGCTAATTTGCCTGTAGGATTGGACAGTTTATTCAACCAGAGAAGTGAATGGTGGTCAGTAATGACCGAAAACTTAACTCCTTCAATATAACCTCGAAATTTCTCGATAGCGAAGATCACTGCGAGACATTCTCGCTCTGTAACTGAATAATTTCTTTCAGCTCGGGAAAGGGACCTACTAGCATAAGCTATAACTTTTTCTTCACCATCAATAGTTTGAGTCAAGACACCACCAAGACCACTGTCAGATGCATCACATTGCACAACAAAGGGAAGTTCGAAATTGGGTTGGGCTAAGATAGGGGCAGAAATTAGGAGTTCTTTAATTTTCAAAAAAGCTTTTTCAGCTTCACTAGTCCAAACTACTGGTTGTTTTTTCTTTCTATGACCTTTAAGGAGGTCATTAATAGGGGAGGCTAAACTGGAAAAATCTCTAATGAAACGACGATACCAGGAACACATACCTATAAATCTTTTAATTTCAGTAGAATTAGATGGCCTGGGATAATTAACCATAGCTAAGATTTTTTCAGGATCTGCTTTAAGGGAATTGTTACCAACTACATAACCAAGATACTTCAATTCAGATTTAAAAAAATCACACTTATCGATGTTAATGGTCAAGTTTGCTTCTTTAAGTTTATCTCTTATTGTTTTCAACAATTGGATATGTTCTTCAAAAGATGGGGTACATACTATGATGTCATCTAAATAACAGAATATATAGGGTTCAAACTCAGGTCCAAAGATAGCATCAACTAATCTTTGTTGAATCTGTGCACTATTACACAAACCAAAGGGAACAGAAGTGAATTGAAAAGAACCTCTACCAGAAACATTAAAGGCTGTCTTTTTCCTAGAGTCAGGATGCAGCGGGATTTGCCAAAAAGCTTTTCTTAAGTCAATGGAACTAATGAATTTAGCTCCTTTAAGTAACGAAAGAATTCTGTCTATTTGGGGCAAAGGATATGTATCATGAACAGTGACTTCATTCAATGAACGACCATCAAAACAAAACCTATATTCACCTGACTTTTTCTTTACTAATAATACAGGACTTGACCATGGGGATTGGGCTGGTTCGATTACTCCTAATCGTAACATATCGTCTAACTCTTCATGTAGTATTTTATTCATGTATGGGGATAAAGGATATTGTCTTTTCTTAAATGGTTTTGCATCACCAGTGTCAATAACCATTTCAATCTTATTGGTTCTTCCAATGTAGTTGGAACTAGAAATTTCCTCAAAAGAAGCGACTGTGGAATCTACTAAATTTTTTTCAGTGGGGGAAAATGAGTCTACAGAATACAAAGTTTCTGTTTTCTCTTCCTTTTGGGAAGAATGCCATGTTCCATCTCTAAAATTCAAGAACACTGAAAATTTATGCATAAAGTTACTTCCCAAAATAAAACTATGGGGAACGGAGGGTACTACAAGAAATTTTACCATTTGGGAAACACCATCCGCCTCAATTGGAAGATCAATATTACCAACTACGGATTTATGAGAACCATCTGCTAAGCAGACATGTTTACAGGGAGTAGAATTATAATTAATTCCTTGGGAATTCAAAAATTTAATTCCAGTGGCACCTACTACGGATGTAGTGCAACCACTATCTAAAAGAGCGATAAAAATTTTAGAAAAGATAGAAATACTAATGTGAGGACGTTTATCACGATCTTTTTCAAAAAGAGGGTTAAGTATGCTTCGGGAAGGTTTGTCGGGCTTAACTCTAACTGGAGTGCAACTGCCGACTGGCTGCACACTACCTAGTTTTTTTTGACACTTACAGGAGGAAGTGCTCACACCTCTCTGACCACAATGAGAACAAAATATTTCTCTGTATCTACAATCGCGAGAAACATGATTGTGCTTACCACAAAAACAACAAAAAATTTTTTTAGGGTTTCTTTGTGTTTGGTAGGGAGGGGATTTCATCAAAGGAGGTGGATAAGAACACTGATTTCTGTGGGGTGGATAAGAAGAAGAAGACTGATGTCTTTCATCAGTATCTACTGGAGGATTGGGTCTCTCATTTCTCTGCGTAGACTTGGATTTCTTAAAGGGACGATCTTGCTTTTCTCGTTTGTCTCCTTTGGGGTTATCAGGCTTGTCTTGTTTATCAAGTACCTGAAGCTTCTCTTGGGGTTTTTCTGAATCCTCTAATGAAATACCAGCAAGACCTTTTGTAGTTTGAAGCAGGGGCAAAACATTTTGCTCCAAACGTTTAACAGTTATGACTAACATTTCGACAGTGGGAAAATCTTGAAGGGCTACGAGTGGAATATAATCCACCAAAATATTTTTTCTTAAAATCTTTACTCGTTGGGCTTCAGATGGGTACTCTTCTAAACGTTTAAAGAGATTCTCCATGATTGCGGAATAAATAGTGATTGACTCAGACTTTTTTTGTTTTCGACCTTTAATTTCATCAAGGAGATTATCATTATAATCTGGGGGTAGGAAAGCAGTTTTGAGAAGGGTTACCAACTCATTCCAACTGTTAACTGTATTTCCAACACTCCTATACCAAATAGCAGCGTTTCCGTCGAATAACTCAAAAGCTGATCTAAACAGGACATCATCAGAAATATTTCTGGATCTAGCAGAATCTCTTACTTTTTCTAAAAATGTGGGAAGGGCTTTACTCTCACCATTAAATTTGATATTTAAATCAGAAACTCTAACAGGAGTTGAAATTTGTATAATAGGGGCTGAAACTGAACTAATAGGGGCAACGGGGACTGAAGTTGTACCACTAGTCGATGGGACGGACACATTGTCAGATGTCTCTTCCTTTTCTAAGACATCTCCAGTCAACATCAATAAATCCATCTTATAGTTGTCAATAACTTCTTTTATAGCTTCTTCTACATTATCAGGGAAATTTTCCAATCTGAAATCCAGATGACTGGACCTTGTTTTGAAACGAGCAAAGTCAGCCTTTGATGACTGTGCACTCATTGCCCGCGCAATACTTTGCAAATCTGCTAATATTGACTGGATTGTAGGTAACTCTTGATCAGGATCGACTACATTTTTAGTCAAATTAATGGAAGATGAGATGGTCTCTTTACTTAACTGACCTCTCAACAACTTACGTTTTTCTTCAACAGTCCTATTTTGGACATTAAAACCTCTTATGAAAAGTTCATAAGATAACTCATCGGTTTTCAGATCATTAACTTGGGTAGACTTCATTTTTAAAACTGGGGTGAAAACAACACACAGGGGAAAGACCAAAGGGAATAGTAGAAAGTATGACTTTCGGACAAAAAACCGTTTCTATTTATCAAACGAACACAAACCTCACTTGCACTCTCACGCAGCCAGATCCTAACCTCACTGACTTTGTTGCAACTTCTGCTCTTGGTCTGCAATCACTCAATAAACAAAAGAGGGGTCAATAAACTATTGGTCAAAAAATTCACACTCCACCACTGACACGGACTAACAGGGAATAACACAAGGGTACACAAAACAAACAGGAAACAACAGACTCAAATATTTTCAGACAAAACAGGGATAGACAAACACAAACAATATTGAAACTTGCTTCTCGAATGAGCTTACACGGGATAACACCAACAACGGTTCTTGTTCCGATAACTAATGGGAGTGTTCCTAGACAACTAAGCACACTTCCTTTATCACGAGTATTACACTTGTGATCTATTCTGGTACAAGAAGGGAAAGACAAATAGTAATTGGACTGACTAACTACTTTACTTCACGGATACACTCAAACTACTTCACAGGCAGACTCCAACTAACCTTTGGTATCTTTATGACACTGACAAAGCTAGATTAGTTGAGAAAAAAATAATGGGACAACTAGACAACATTGGGAGTAAAAACTCAAACGGAAACTACACAGACTATACACATATACTCAAATGACGAACAAAAAAAATCACAAAAACAAGTTATTCTGTAAAAAATTGTTAATCAATTATGAATAAATGCACAAATACAACTAAAATGTTATACTTTATCAATAGTTTCAATATTGGAATGTTCAACGCTACTTATATAGACTACTTGTCTATACAATCAATACTTTTTTAAAAAAAATTTAAATATTGCTTTCACCATGGGTACTGTATTAACATCTACTATAAGTACATACATAAAAACAATGTTAATACACTACTATGAGTACATATTTACACATCCTATTGAAAATTTTATACCACTTCGTAACGTTCTAAAAAAATGTAGGGGCTCTTGGGCTAAACTATGTTGCGATACTGGTTGTGATAGTAGAATCGGTCTCAAATCTGGGGCAAGGAGAGGAAATTAAGTTGAAAAACAGTTGGGACTAACTAAAAAAATGTAAACTGCTTGGGAACAACTTAACGATATGACTGGGGGGTGAAAAGAGACTGGCCTCACGTCTGAGGGTGCTATTTTGTAGCGCACAACTGGACACTGAAAGAGGCAGAAAAATGAATCGGCCCCACGTTCTAGGGCGACATTTTGTAGCACTTAGAAATAAGGGGGAAGATAAAAGCTTGGAAAATTTAGATACTGCTTAAATACAAAAGGGTCGAGAAAACTAGGGGATATTTCTAAAAACTACTTTGCTACGGCGGCTCGTGTTTTGGTTGGAGAGCTAAGGTTGTGAGTTCGTTAAGAAGAAGTTAGGGATTAGGGAATATTTACTACTATCAAAAATTTAAACAAGGGTACTTACAGATATCCTGGGGTGTTAAATATTAATCCTGGCTATATTTTGTTAGGGCGCCTTACCAGGAGTTTTACTTTCTATGATCATCCAACATCTTAAAATTTGACTCTAAAAAGCTTTTAAAGTTTGTGGTTAAAATTTTGCCAATAGGTTAGCGGTAAATAAACAGGACAAAATACACAGTTATGGCATTTATTGAAAAATTATTCCTTGACATAACAAAACTTTCAGATTACATAAAAGATTACCTGTAAAAAAAATACATCTACTTTTCTGAACATAGGTTATGGTGCACCAAAAGATAAACAATAATATTATTGCATTGAGGATTTGATATCTGACTTAATTATGACTTGTATAACTGACTGACTGACCTAATTATGACATATATTATAGCATTTGCATTAAAACAAAAATTTATATTCATTCAGGGAACAATGTTTACATTAAAGAATTACTGACTACTCCTCGTAGTACTTAATTATTGAAAATAACAACAACTATGTCACCTGTCAAATATCATTCCGTAAATCTTTTATTTTTAACTATTTCAAAAGGTTTCAAAAAGGATTTTAACATTAACTTACAATTATGTCTTTACAATAATATTTTAATGATGGAAGCAAAATTATTCTTTGTTCTGTTCAACAATTTACTTTTTCATCTTTGTATTTTAAGTTCCAAAAAGATTTATTTTTTTTATGTTGAAAGAAATTAACGTTATTAGTTTGAGAATTTTATAATTATTAAAAGTCACTATACCTTAAAATTCAAAACTTCACCATTGTGAAACTTGACATGACACTTGACAGCACGTACGTAGTTCATACGTCACTCGAAGGGGAAAATGTCAATGGAAAATTACTGATTGCACCATATACCATTATACCATGAAAATACCATAAAACAAAAGAAATTTGCTTATTTACCTCGGGAAATAGGTTTTCTAATCCAGGAGACGGGAGGCTTGGGTTTAATTCATCACTACGATATTAGTACTATGCCGGCTTTCATAAATACATACGCAGTATTTTTACAAAGCGTATATTACACTTTTACCATCAAAAAAGGAACTGCTACACCATCAAACTGATGGTACACCTACTTAACAAAAAACACAGAAGAACTTTGATAGATCCCATTTACTTGGAAATTCTTTTTGCGTCACAAAAAAGCCGGTAACTCACTATCGATGTTTACTGATTCACTACCATTGTAAGAATGCCTGCTTTCTTCTCCGTCTCCTGCCAAAATTCCTTGATCCTGTCACTACGCAATTTCCGGCTTCCGTTCTTCAGAGCCAATTACGAGCTTCGATCTTTGTACCAAATTCAAACAAACCAATCAAATTGATTTTCAACATTTATTCTAGAAAGTTCATCAACGCATTAGAACTGTACTTTTGTCAAAACTTCTTACAAATTCTGTTTTTGCGTCTCAAATAAACAGGAATCTTGTAACACATTGAAATGTTGCGGAATACTTCGTAGATGTATACAGGTGCGGTTTTAGAAAATTCCTTGCAATCTGAATTTAAGTAAAAAACTGAATAAAAAAATTTGGACTTCTTAGAGAGGGATTGTAAAATCTATACAAATCTAAAGATCATATTTTCACTGGTTTTTTAAACGCTACAACCTTAGTAACTTAAACTTTCTTTTAACATAGCTTAATTCATTTTTTAGCTTGTTCAGTTTATGAAGGGCCTGATGATGGCGTATAAATTGTAAACGCCGAAACCGGTCGCCCGCAAACTGTTTAAATAAAAACCTTCAATAAGATTATGAGCATTAGACTCTTTATATCCTAACATTTATATTCTCTGAGTATTTATGGCTATATTGTGCAATACTTCTTATTATGTTTATATTATTAATATTACTCCCACCAATAATCACGTTAGGTTGTTCGATGTTTCATCATATAACACCGCATGTTGCAAATGTAATATTTGCGTAAACATGATATAAACGTATTAGTTATTTATCAAAAATGTTTACATTTCGCCACTCAAATAATCAGAATTAATTAACATCACATAAGAGCAATTACAAACAGGACTGAAACAACGGAAACTAACATGATTGATCTTGTTGATTTATCCAGACATACATTAACACGTTAACCACACATCGATAAATATTTAGGTGAATGCACGTTTGGACTGTACCTGATGCTGCATGCTTCCTGCCTGCCGAAATACTATCATTTACTTCATTAGATTAATTCAGCGATAAAAAGATTACCTAACATGGTTTTCGTTTAGGTAAGTAGTTTGGCTTTGACTGATGGAATTTAAGAGCCAACAAAGAAAAATTTCATTTAATTTGCGTAGTATTTAATTGCATATAAATATATAATATAATATGTCCTGTTCACCAATAATACATACTTGTCACTCAGTTCACTGAGTCTTTCGTTATGTATCGGTGCAACTATTTCCTCTTGACTGTCGTTCATAGATATTTTATAATAAATATCAGACGCCATCTAGACTTTTAAAGGAAAGCGACAGAATAATGACAAGTTGGTGGGTTCTTTCTATACAGGGTGAGTCATAACTATAGGGACATAGACTAAGAACAGGTTATTTGGACCAAAATATGGCTATTGGGCCAAATATGCCTTAATAAAATGTTGCTGAGAAAAAAGATACAGGGTGTTAAAGTTAATTTTTGTTTTTCGTTTTTTGCTAATAGTTTCCCTGTATATTTATAAATTGCTATCAAAATTGACACAGAGGCATAGTCTTAGACAAGAAATAGTATTTTATCTACAATTTTACGTTTTGTCATAGAGGGCGCCACGTGGATCATTCTTGATGATCAAATTGAGTCTAAACTTTTTCTGATGAAACTTTTTAGTAATTTTTATTAGAAAATATGACGTAAACATAATTTTTACGTAAAATTGGTACTCTTGTTTAAACATGATAATTTCAACCGTTTTCGATAAAAACGCAATTGAAGATTTCAGGAACTCAGAAGGGGATATCAAATACCAAACTAATAAACAAAGTTGCAACTTACTTTTAAAAGTTGTTACTTTTAAAAATTTTAAAAATTACATCAAAAATAATTTACTCTGAACAAATGACATTTACCAACAACAATTATCTGACAGTCCAAAGCATACTTTTCATAAATGAAATAATATTTGAAATCCTTTTTTAAGACTCTAAGCAGTTCGACTGCGTTTTTATCGAAAACGGTTGAAATTATCATGTTTAAACAAGAGTACCAATTCTATGTAAACATGATGTTTACGTCATATTTTCTAATAAAAATTACTAAAAAGTTTCATCAGAAAAAGTTTAGACTCAATTTGATCATCAGGAATGATCCACGTGGCGCCCTCTATGACAAAACGTAAAATTGTAGATAAAATACTATTTCTTGTCTAAGATTATGCCTCTGTGCCAATTTTGATAGCAATTTATAAATATACAGGGAAACTATTAGCAAAAAACGAAAAACAAAAATTAACTTTAACACCCTGTATCTTTTTTCTCAGCAACATTTTATTAAGGCATATTTGGCCCAGTAGCCATATTTTGGTCCAAATAACCTGTCCTTAGTCTATGTCCCTATAGTTATGACTCACCCTGTATATGAATTCCACAGTACACTAGTCTATGTATGACTGCACCGTTTTGTATTAACTACAACCACTGGTATACGGAACGAATATATTCTTTTTTGTCTATCTTGCAAAGTTCGACTGACGAGCCCTAATATGCTAAAACGCATCTCAAAATGCCCAGATATATGGAAATTTTAATACTCCTTTTCGCATATTATTTATTATACTACATTTTAAGAAAATACTGTATTGGGTTCTACTTACCAATTACATGATGTAAAAATTTGTAGACACTTACCTACAAAAGAAGAAAGATATTATAATATAAAAATGCACAAATGTATAATAGTAGTGGAGGAAAGTATGCTAAATTTGCAGTTAATCGAGAGTTATGGGGACCTATTGGTTTGTGAAGATTAGGTCCTAAAACCAAAAAAAGTTAAGTAAAGTTTTCCATTTAAGTTGGGACTTTCCATTTTTTTAATTTAATTTTCCATTTCCAACAATCGTTTTTTTCGATTATAGCTCCATCTATCCATAATTCGAAAAAATGTCACGACTAAAAGTTACTTATGTTTACGTAAGGAATCCAAGAATGCAACAAAAAATAGGGGATCCTATTTAAGATTTTAAAGTAACCCCCCACCCCACCTTCGTGGGGATCGTGTTTGGTGACATTCAATATATTTTTTAAAAATATTGAATACTTGTATTTGTCAGTTTTTATCTGATATTCATTTTGCGAATTATCGCGGGTCTCCTATTTAAAATTTAAAATTTACCCCCCACCTCTCTCCGTAGGGGTCACGTTTGGTATAATTCGAAAGATTTTTGAAAAATATTGAAAATGTATTTTTTTGGTTTTTCGATCTGACGTTTATTTCTCGAAATATTCACTTTTTCCTTGTGAAACTATGTGACTCACCCATCCCCTTACGCCCCTCCCAAGCCGTCAGGTTTTTGAAATGTACACAGTTCTGCATGTACTTAACTCACCTTATCTTAATTTCCCTGTATTAATAGCCAATATATGGTAGAGATACATTTATTGGATACAACGTTTCTCCCCATGTGATAATCTTACGCGCTCGAGTAACTGCAAAAATCCCCGCTTGGGCTACCCTACCCTAATGACTTGGTGTCGGGATATCTCAGTTTTATATTTTTATAGTAACCATAGCAAACAATAATTACTCAAGTACAAACAAGTAAACAGGTACAAGTCGAAAAATATCTTTCTGCTTCTTCTCCAGTACCTCATCTGATGTGTATAACTGGATATCATCAAGGCTGTCATGGCTTGATTGACCGCTTTTCAAAACAGTTCCAAATCCACTAGGTACGACATTGAACCGGTCCAATTTTGCCTAATACTTTGCCTTACATGTCAAATTGACGATATATTATTTCTTCTTTGCGCATTACGTGGTCGAAGTACTTAAGCTTAAGTTGTTTTACACTGGGAGAGGAACAGAATAGCTAGCAGAATGGAACGATGACATCCGAAGCCAAGTACCAAAAAAGTGAGTAGTAAAGATGGCGAGAGATGGTTCCCCAATAGGAAGACGATCACTGAGAAGACCACGAAAATGATGGAATGAAATTTTAGTGAAGATAAATTGAAGAACAGACAAAGTGTCTTATAGATAAAAATAAGAACAAAAAGAATCCATAAACTCCGTAAGTAGCAAATTTTTGCCATAGGGAAGGGTCTTAATAACTATTTGTACACCAAGTTTTTTAGATTAGGTTTAAAGCTGATGATGACAATGATGTCGAAACGTGTTCTTGCTTTTATTAAATAAAAAATTGTTTTACAATTTGTGGCCTCATTTGGAGATTAGTACTCGTTATACCTCATATACGGCGTTATAAAGATACTTTACATTATGATATGATTTATAACCATTACAAGACAGCCGGAGTATCTCAGGCGGTAGGTTGTCTGACTTCCATGCAGGTAGGCTCGGGTTCGAATCCCAGCGCCGACGAGAACAGCTAGACATTTTTAAAAATGTTTATATGCCCCAGGTCGACTCAGCATGAATAAAATAAGTACCTTGGGTACAACCAGGGGTAATAATAGGCGGTTGAAACGTTGCATTGGCCCTGATACCTTCATTGTATACAGTAGGTCCTAGATATTGCAGACTACCCTGCTATAATCCCAAAGCCGCGTCAGCGGTATAAAACGGGAGACTATTGTTATAACCATTACAATATATCACCATCCAGGCTCATACGCCCAGTTTATGATTATAATAGGCTTCCTGTTGTTATTGCCAACCATGCCTGATATGCTCCGCTTTCACCAAATGTACAGTACAACAGGTTTGGTGATATATTACGTAATGCAGTGACGAGAACTTTCAGTTTCAACATCAAACAAGACATACTATGATGTATAATACCCCAAGAGATTATTGAAGAAATAAATGAATTTTAGAGGGAAATACGAACTCGAATAAAAATAGGAAATTATAAAAACTTTTCCCTACCATTGCCATTCAGAATTGCCAACTGACAAATAAAGTGTAGCACAGAATTATACAATTGTGATTAAATTAGCTGTCTTTTGAATATGGGCGAGGTAAAAATAAAATATTTAGCTTATGAAAAAGAAAGATAGAATGCGCCAAGTATTTATTAAAGAAAAAATAGTAAAACTAAAACAGAATGTTAATAAATGTTAAATCTCAAACATTCATTATTCATATCCGATATTTAACAGTATAAATTTAACACAATTAATTTAATTAATCACATCAACAAATTTGTTATTACATTCAAACCTGTGCAGGTTATTTAATTTGTTTAATTGTTGCAATTCATAAACAATATTTTCGCTAATGGACAATAATTTAGCTGACTAAGTAAAAACTTTTGTTCTTTTGTCGTGTGGGCTATAATTGAATTCGTGTTGCCAACAAGAGGGAACATACTTTTAGAATCATTATCAAGAATCAACTCAACCAGGCCAGATGTGCCTTTAACTTCATTCCTTCATACATTCAATATGTAGCATCATAGAGTCTTCAACTAATTCGCGTACAAACCACATATCAGTACTCAACGTTCTCTCAAGGTAACTACCCTGGTGTCAGTCGCTATCAATAAATTTTATAAGTGCTATTGGTGTTTATATTACTGAAGATCAACCTCCACTGAGTACGAAGATTAGACAATAAAGAAATTAATAAATTCAATAGGAAATATAATAAAATAATTATTTTAATATAAATTAAGAGGATGGGTACGTATTTTCGGCCGCAATGCTATTCAAATGAGGATTCATTTTTTTCGAATCCTGAGAAAACTAATAAGTATTTTGGAAAAATTTAAACGCAGAATAAAAGATTACGTTATTAGCGAGGGCGGAAAGTCCCTGAGAACTTCTATAATGTTTATTTTAATAAGTTACAGGGGTGAAAAACTAAGAGAAAATTTAGTGTGATTTTTAATTTCAAATATCTGATTCAAAATAAACTTTTTATTTATTCTAAGGGACTTTCGGCCCTCGGTAATAATTTAGTCTTTCATTCTGCGTTTAAATTTTTCAAAAATATTTATTGGTTTTTTCAGGATTCGAAAAAAATGAACACAATATCGTGGTAATATTTTCCAAATCTATCTTTGTCTTAAAACGCACTCAGCCGAATAGAATATTGTCAGCATATTGTAAATCAGACACTGACAATCAGTGACAATTTTAAATATTTGACATGGCATCGGGAATATTTTGAGTTGTTGATTAAATACTATTGATATAATATAGTGAATTTGATAAATAATTGATTTAAGACGTAAACTTAATAAATAGTTATTTATTGTGTATTCTTTGTGGAAGATCCAAGCAGAGAATACATCAGGATATATTCTGTGATCCAAGTATTTTGTTGTTAAAGATGTTCAAAATTGTAAGCGTTCCATAGTAACAATATATTACTAAAAAATCACTTTAACACTTTTCCTCTTCTCTCGATTGAGTATTAGTTTTTGTTGTACAAATAAATTATTACAATCACTGAATACATAGTTAGTGGAAAAATTATCAACTTTATTAACTGAATTAATAATTTACAATTATACAAAAATAACAGTTATCCAAGAACATTCAAAAGCCATCTCTTTAAGTTAATCAAGACATTTTCAAGTAGAATGTCATTCTAGTAATACTTACATATCCATACCAGTGTGAATTTTACTACACGTAATTTTCCGTGTAAAGTCTGAAAAAGTAGGGATAGCCGTAAAATATTTGCGAATTATATACCCATGGCCTCAATGAATATGTAATGTCTAATTTCAAAAAACGATTTAAAAACATAATTCTACCGAACGATGAAGAAGATGAGACGAGTACACAATAAATTTTACTGCACTTACGTTTTTTATAATATTAAATGCATCTATTTTTGTATCTCTTCTTATTAGAAAAAGAGTTTTTCACATAGATTTCTACAATAGTTAAAAAACTGCTACTTTTTACATCTTGAAGTAATTGCTGCTAATGCCAAATAAAAATCTAATAACGTCGCAGATTGTTAGGAAATAGGAGAAACCAATAAAACCTTTTTTTAGTAGTTGATGGGTGTCGTTGTCCGTGAATCGTCGCCTGGAGATGAAAAATCGTGATTTTCGGAATTTTTGTTTTCGAATTATGTTTTTGAGCAAAGAAATCAAACAAGTTATACAATCCGTTAGCCCAATCCAGGGAAAAAGAGAACTTACACCAGAGGCAAGGATAAAAATATATAACACAATAGTTATACTGGCTGTGCTCTGTGCAAATGAAATCTGGAAAATTCTGGAAAAATATAAGAGAAGGATAAAAATGCACTGGAGATTAGACACCCAAGAAGGATATGTGGAAAGACAAAATGGGATAGGTTAAGTAACGACACTATTAGGAGAATGACCAACCACGAACCAATAATGAATAAAATAGCAAAGAGACAAATTAACTGGTATGGGCATCTGATGCAACCCAACAAAATTGCAAGAATAGTTAAACAGTCCATATGGGATAGATTAAGTAACCAGACTATTAGAAGAATGGTTAATCAAGTACCAATAAGGATTAAAATAGTAAAGTGATAAATGAACTTGTATGGGTGTCTGATGAGGATGTAACCCAGCAGAATTACAGGAAAAGTCCAGTAAGCAAATAACATCGTAAAAAGGAGGATAGGCTGACCAAGAAAAAATAGATACAGCAAGTAGCAGAGGCGGGAAAATTAAACAAAAATCACTCGAGGAATTGAAAAATAATAATAGTGTTAGGAAAATTACCTGAATAACCCTCAATAGCTATTTAATGACCCTCAAACCATCAGCTGGGCGTCGGAAGATTCGCGAAGGTTAAAAAAAGGTATATTATGGTTGTTTGAGGGAGCTCCGTGGAACCAGTTTTAGCGTTCCAGACTTCGCTACCGTTTACGAGAGCAGAGGCGTAGCAGTATAAAAGACAGCCATTTTGTTTTGTAAATTGAGATAGTAATCGACGTGTATTGTATTTCGAATTAGGTTTTCGCGGTCGGGAGAATAATTGTAATTGGTTGTATTTAAATAAATTAAATTAGTTATTATGTCTAAAATAAATGTAAGTTTTTGGATAATCTAAATAAGTAAAAGTGTTTTTAAATAAAGGATTTATAAAATAAGTCTTAACTTATTTAATAATAAATAAAAATCAATTCGCGTAATAGTAAAAATCAGTACAGTAGGAAATAGAAAAGAATGAAAGATATAGGTGAACCGAATTTTATAGTAAATATCTTATATTTTATAGTAAATCTCTATTTAGTATAAATATATTTTTACAGTAAATATCCCAAATCCGACAGCCTGAAAGGGAAAAAGGAATGGAAGAAAGAAATAAAGAGAGAATATGTTTTTTATAATGCAAATATTTTTTATCTCTTCATTTTATTTTATAAAAAGTTTTCACATAAATTAAATACATTTTCTGCAATAGTTTTAAAATGCTACTTTTTACATCTCGAAATAATTGCTGTTAATGCGAAATAAAAATCCAATAACGTCGCAGATTGTTAGGAAATAGGAGAAACCAATAAAACATTTTGTAGTAGTGGACGGGTGTCGTTGTCCGTGAATCGTCGCTTGGAGATGGAAATTCGTGGATCGAAAGGCACTCAATTAGCATCGCCGTCGTGCACAAACACAAGGGGCGTCTAATGGATCAGATGGAGCGGCCATGATTGCCCCTAATTAGTTGCTCGTTCTGTTTACTGTAGAGAGGTCTTTGCTGACCGGTGTAGACTATACGAGGGGTATGTATATTCGATAGCAATTTTCCATTTGGATATTTTGAAGCCAATAGCTATTTAACGGTACAACTAATTTTACCACACATAATAGTATACCGGATTTGAATAGTAACCCTAAATAAATTAACTAACATCAACGGCCACAAAATATATATTACAAAAATAAAAAACTGTTAAACCCCTACAATATTCCAGGTACCAAAGAGCTCATCAGAATACTCTTCTTCTTCTTCATGTGTCATATCAGAATTATCCGACGTTGGCGATCACCATTACGAAGGCTTTTCGATCTTTTTTGGTGCATGCTCAAATCGGTGTATTCAATTGAAATAACAGAGAAACGGTCGATTTTAAGTGTATAGTGCTACAAATATTTTTTGTAGTGCTTGAAAAGTCCTTTAAAATTAGCAATATTAAATGTCGACTACATTTAAAATAAGCGAGATATGCTGCAAAAAAATTGATAACTAATGTATTTTAAGAAAAAATGAGAAGTATATTTAACGCCTCATCCACCACAATTTAAATGCATCGTTTTCCTTCCACAACACTTTTTATTATAGTGTTATTTCTATGCTCAAAAAATTGGACGGGGTTAAAATGAATGGTTTTTGAAAAAAAAAATCAAATTATAGAGCGAATTTTTAAATTTTCTTAAAAATCTTCTTTTCTGCATATAATTTGAAAATGGTAAAAGATACAGTAATGAAAAAAAAAATTATCTAAGAAACCCTACATTTCTGTACGGTATCTTTTTTCGTATCTCTATGATTTTCGAGTTAAATGGAGAAAAAGGAAGATTTTTAAAAAAATTTAAAAATGCGCTCTATAATTTGATCCCATTTTTTTCAAAAATCATTTATTTTAAACCTGTCCAACTATTTTAACATAGAAATAACACTGTAATAAAAAGTATTAACGATCATTTAAATTGTGGTAGATGAGGGGATAATATACTTCTCAGTTTTTCTTAAAATACTTACATTAGTCATCAATATTTCTTGCAGCATATATCGCCCATTTTAAAGGATTTTGAAGCACTACAGAAAATATTGGTGGCACTATACACCTAAAATCGACCGTTTCTCTGTTATTTCAAGTTGAATACACCGATTTGAGCATGCACCAAAAAAACAAACTACCACAATATCTCTTTTTGTATTATAACTAGAAGATTTATGACGGAACGACTCTCTTTGGTTTTTTATAAGCTACAAAAATGTTTTGTATAGTTTTTTTATTTGGATATATAGTTTTTAAGGTATTCGCAATAAACCGTCCGAAAATGTGTCTTTTTTCAATGAAAACGTCCAATTTTCAACCACGAATTAATGAAAAAGTATTGAGTTTTCGAAAAAAAAATTATAGAACAGTTTTTGATTATAATTAGGCTCTCTAGCCACTTTTGTGGTTATTTTGACCAAAAAATTTCCAACCCCGACAAGGGCTGGAAAAGTTATTTACCAGCAATTTTACCGCTGGAATCGGAGGTTATGATTGTATATATTAATAATATAGGTATGCAAAGTCGGCAGATAGTGTGCTACTTTTTTTATAAACAAAATGGCACCCGAAAATCGTGTTTTTTTCAATTTATGCTCTATAACTCCAAAGATTTTAATTTTACACCAAAAATACTAAAATAAAAATTCACCGCAATTAAATTCTGCATAGAGACGTGTTTTTTCTGATTTACTTCGACGAAAACTTTCCCCGGAAAAAGCGGGTTTTTCCAACAAAATCTTTAATTTTCAATTAAACTTCTAGATAAGCAAATGCTAATCAATAATTAAATAACTTGGTAATGTAAAAGCCCTTTTTGTATAGATTATAATTCCAGAAGCCGATGGAAATTGAATAAACAGTTTAGCAACAATTGAATTGTTAATTAAAAATTTACGGTCGCTATAATAACGACAATAATTATGATGTATAAGAATAACTATAATTTTTTCAAAAAAACACACTATACCTATCTAATGTACTTTATACAATTGAAATTGGACTATTTAAGCGGCCTCAGGAATATTTTAAAATTAAAAAGAATTTTTTGGCTTATAAACAAATATCTCGGGAAATATTAAACTAAATTAAATTGTAAAAACGGTATTTGAAAAACAGCGGCAGGACGCTTCTTCTAAAAGAAAAAGATGTTTAATTATGATTAGTAGTTCCTGAGATACAACCGGTCAAAGTTGACCGGAATTTACGGCAAAGATATAAACAATAGGATCATAATTTTCACACCATCACTTTTTTATTTTTGTCCTCTTTCTCCACACTAATTTTCGTATCCTTAAAATACCCATAACATATATTATTATAATAAACACTATCGATAATACGTGTGAAAATTGCCAAAAATAGCAAAATTCCAATCAAAAATTAGGTTGGAGAAAATGTAACCCTCAAAGTTCAAAATCGGTATACGTTAAAAAAATGCATTTTCTCGGCCTCCCATGGAGCAATTTCCTTCATTCTTTTTTTGTTCCCAAGTAACTCGAGTAGAGCCATCGAACTAACGCATTACTAAATGTCAGACTTGTTTTTGTTTTGTTATAATAAATAAATTTATTTATTATAACACAAAATTTTAATTTGTTTAAATAAAAATTGTTTAAATAATTATACAGCTTTCAAATTAGAATATTTATGTTTTTAACTTTAAAAGGTACACTTGTAGTAAGTTTATCTAAAAAAAGCCTACAACTGGAAAAAATATGTAGTTTTCTGTTCTTATAAATAAATTAATCTATTATAACAAAACAAAAGCAAGTGACATTTAATAATGCGTTAGTTCGATGGATCTACTCGAGTTATTAGGGAACAAAAAAGAATGAAGGAAATTGCTCCATGGGAAGCCGAGAAAATGCATTTTTTTAACGTATACCGATTTTGAACTTTGAGGGTTACATTTTCTCCAACCTAATTTTTGATTGGAATTTTGCTATTTTTGTCAATTTTCACTCGTATTATCGATAGTTTTTATTATAATAATATATGTTATGAGTATTTTAGAGATATAAAAATTGGTGTGGAGAAAGAGGACAAAAATAAAAAGGCGACGGTTTGAAAATTATGATCCTATTGTTTATATCTTTGCCGTAAATTCTGGTCAACTTTCACCGGTTGTATCTCAGGAACCGCTCATCGTAATTAAACGTTTTTTCTTTAAAAGAAGCGTCCTGCTGCTGTTTTTCGAATACCGTTTTCACAATTTAATTTAGTTTAATATTTCCCGAGATATTCTATTTGTTTATGAGCCAAAAAATTGTTTATAATTTTAAAATATTCCTGATGCCGCCTAAATAGTCAAATTTCAATTCCGTAAAGTACATTAGATAGGTATAGTTTCTTTTAATGAAAAAATCATAGTTATTCTTATGTATCACAATTATTGTCGTAATTACAGCGACCGTAAATTTTTAATTAACAATTCAATTGTTGCTAAACTATTCATTCAATTTCCATCGGCTTCTGAAATTATAATCTATACCAAAAGGGGCTTTTACATTACCAAGTTATTTATTTATTGATTAACAATTACTTATCTAAAATTTTAGTTGAAAATTAAAGATTTTGTTGGAAAACCCCGCTTTTTCCGGGGAAAGTTTTGTCGCAGTGAATCGGGAAAAACATGTCTCTATGCAGAATTTAATTGCGGTGAATTTTTATTTGGGTGTTTTTGGTGTAAAGTTAAAATCTTTGGAGTTATAGAGCAAAAATTGAACAAAAACACGATTTTCGGGCGCCATTTTGTTTATAAAAAAAGTAGCTTACTATGTGCGGATTTTGCATACCTATATTATTAATACACACAATAGTAAGATTCGATTCCAGCAATAAAATTGCTGGTAAATAACTTTTCCTTGTATTTTGCTAATTAGCCCAGAGTATTATAAGTTATGGTAGAGGAGCCACATCGGGGATTTTTGTAGTTACTCCAGCCAGTCAGATTATTATATGAGGAGTAACCTTGTAGCCTAAAAATGTTCCTCTACCATAATATATTGGCGCTTAATGCAGGGGAGTTCGTTAAGGGGGAGCAGAAAAAAAATCTATCCTTAGAAAAACTCCAAATCGTCAGATTAAGATAAGGTAAGTTAAGTACATGTAAAACAGTGTATATTTCAAAAAATCTGAAGATTTGAGCGGGGCGTAAGGAAATGGGTGAGTCCCAAAATTCCACAAGAAAAATGCGAATATTTCGCTAAATTAATGACAGATCGAAAAACTAAAAAATACGTGCTCAATATTTTTCAAAAATCTATCGACTGATACCAAACAGGACTTTCCACGGAGAGGGGTGGGGGGTAAATTAAAAATTTGAAACCACTTTTGGCACTCGGTAATAATGTAATCCTTCATTTAGCGTCTAATTTTTTGAAAAATATTTAGTAGTTTTCTCAGGATTCAAAAAATAAATGCATTTAAAACACATTGGCGCAAAATTTTGCGCCTACGCCCTTAACTCCTTCGCTGCCATGTAGTAAGCAAAATGTAACATAGTACCCCCACTTCCACAAAATTGGTGGAGTCGCCTAACAAACAATCGAAACAAGTGAAGCCAATTAGTTGAGATTTAGCTGTTATTTTCAGCGGTTGCATTGATTAACCTTCGGATGACCAAGCGGGGGAAATTGTGACCCAAGCGTATGTTTTTCTTTAATAAATTCAAAGTATTTTCAATTTTTAACTCATTATTTTTTTATTTGACTTTAATATCATTCTAGATATCCTCATATTCTGAAATAAAAAAAATTTCCTATATTTTACGAATAAAAAATATATTCTGAAGTTGATGTTTAGTAAAATACTGTCTATTATGTGTAATTCCAAGTAGTTTTACGCTAATGACGTCGACTTTGCAAAGTAACAAGACACTAATACACACTACACATGACACTAATACTCATGTTGTGACTGGCTGAATGACATAAAGTCCATGCCAAAAAAAAACTTAATTTTTTTGTTAATTGTCATTTTTGACCTGGGGTCATTTCCCCCCCCCCCCCCTCCTTGGTCATCCGTGTAACAAAAAAAGGTTGGTCATCGGAAGGTTAATAAGCTTTTGTATAAAAAAATATGTAAAACTAATACAAAAAATATGGAATCCTATCCAAAATACTCGTTAAATTTAACAAATTTTAACAGTTTTAATGAAATGCAGCCGTTTTTATTTATTTATTATTTTTGTTTTTATAGGGGTTGACGCTTAGTGCGGCGCCTATGGTAAATTAAACCTTTTCTAGATATTAAAAAATGCTCTCCGAAGCACCAAAAATTCAAATTCAAAACCACGTACAAACCATGTTTTAAAAAAGTTTTATTTTTTGTTAAATCTGTTATAATACGGTGCAACCCATCTTTAAGCCCGGTAGCGAACGGGTTAAGGCTATGGGTACATAATTCGCAAATATTTTACGTGTATCCCTACTTTTTCTGTCTTTACACGGCAAATTACGTGTAGTAAAATTCACACTGGTGTGGATATGTAAACATTACTAGAATGTCATTCTACTTGAAAATGTCATAATTAATTTAAAGAGATGGCTTTTGAATGTTCTTGGATAACTGTTATTTTTATAATTGCAAATTATTAATTCAGTTAATAAATGTGATAATTTTTTCACTAACTATGTTTTCAGTGATTGTAATAATTTATTTGTACAACAAAAACTAATAATCAATCGAGAAAAGAGGAAAAGTGTTAAAGTGATTTTTTAATAACATGTTGTTATTTTGGAACGCTTACAATTTTGAACATCTCTAACAACAAAATACTTGGATCACAGGATATATCAATCTGATGTATTCTCTGCTTGGATCTTCCACAAATAATACACAATAAATAACTTTTTATTAAGTTCACGTCTTAAATCAATTATTTATCAAATACACTATATATCAATAATATTTAATCAATTTCTCAAAATATTCCCGATGCAATGTCAAATATTTAAAATTGTCACTGATTGTCAGTGTCTGACTGACAATATATGCTGATAATATTATATTCGGTTGAGTGCGTTGTAAGACAAAGACAGATTTGGAAAATATTACCACGGCATTGTGTTCATTTTTTTCAAATCCTGAAAAAACCAATAAATATTTTTGAAAAATTTAAACGCAGAATGAAAGACTAAATTATTACCGAGGGCCGAAAGTCCCTTAGAATAAATAAAAAGTTTATTTTGAATGAGATATTTGAAATTAAAAATCACACTAAATTTTCTCTTAGTTTTTTCACCCCTGTAACTTATTAAAATAAACATTATAGAAGTTCTCAGGGACTTTCGGCCCTCGCTAATAACGTAATCTTTCATTCTGCGTTTAAATTTTTTAAAAATACCTATTAATTTTCTCAGGATTTGAAAAAAATGAATCCCCATTTAAATAGCATTGCAGCCGAAAATACGTACCGATCCTCTTAAGAAGTCATCAGATTTTTTATTTTATTTATGCCTATGAGGGCCATAAGTGTCTAGACGGGCATACAGTGTACTGTTATGTAGTTGGTAACTAAACAATTAAAACACAATTATGAACTAGTATGACCTAAAACCATATGACCATAAATTTTTTATGGAAAACAATTTATTCTTACATTAGATTAACCATTATCATTACAATAGAATTATCATTATCATTAAACTTTCTCACAAGCTTTATTGCATTGTCTATAACGGTGAATAATTATTAATCATATTGTAATCATTTTAAATGCAGTTAAAAAGGTTTCTATAAAAAGTACTATTAAATATCGATTTTCCATTTTATAAAGACAAGATCCTCGTTTAAGCTGCTTGATTTAGTAGACCGCTGACTTTGTGCGAAAGGAAGAACATACTAACGATTTTATTACCCTAAGAACTTTCGTTTAGAACAAATGGGTTTTTGCACCTTTCAGAGGGGATAAACTAATTGAATTTAAAGGGTTTTGAAGTAGAAAAGGATCCATTTTCTCCCGACGAGGCTTATAGCTGGAACCAATGAAAGTAGCAAGAGGTTAAAATTTTTACTAAATTTCAGTAAGATATGCAGTGTATGTAAACAACGCTTTTAGTTGTTAAACCGGTTACAAATATGTTCAAAATGTATCTACTCCTTCCATAAAAATAGTATATTTTTACCATCACTTTAACACTATTTATCTTTTCTAGATTATTAGTTTTTATTCTATAGTACACCTATTCTTATTTTAAAAAATCATCGATTACGCCAGCACGCCTAGATGGATGACGTCACTAGTATGGTATATATGTCAAAGAATTATCATTTAAAAATAAAAATCGACCTGTTTTAGGATTTTCCTTAAAGTCACTAGCCTAGGAAATAACGAATTTATTCCAAATCTTTGCACCATACTCTATAATATTATACAAGATTAAAAATCCGCTAAACGCCGTAAAAATGAGTGGCGTACACAATATTCCAGCTACAAAAGAGCTGATATGAATATTACGTGTCACAAAAATGTATTTTCATTGTGATGGAAAATAAAATTCTAGTTTTATTTTATATTCCATAAAATAATAATATAATTTTATAAATTCCATATAGACAAGTCGAAAATGGCGGGTTCGTTGGTAAAAATATTCCCATGAGATTTTTTTGCATATTTACATTCGTGAGATATCCCACAATAAGGTTCAAGAAGTCGCCCACGTGAAAAGTGGGCCAAATTTTTTTTAACAATTTTTTTAATCAAATTGCAAAAATCAATATTTTTTGGCCCTGATAATTTTTTTGTAGGTTTTTTGGATCATTCTGGATAAAAAAGGTTTCTTATATTTTTTCTGTAAAGCTGATCGTTTTCGAGTTATAAGCAATTTAAAATTGAAAAAAACAAAAAACGGCGATTTTCAAGGCTTAATAACTCGGTTAAAAGTTATTATTATGAAAGTCAGAAAGTGACTAAATCAAAGTTTAATGCCTCCACTGCAAGATCCCGAAGAATTTTTTTTTTATAACATCTGTACGATGTTTGTATACTGCTATCTGGTCACAAATGACCAATTATCAGTTATTCTCTGACCTAACTTAATAACAATAAATACTTAAATCTAAGGGCATACCCTATGGCTTACTCTTATTATATCTATCAACTAATGCACTACAACTAACATGCAATAACATCACAGCACTATTATCTGCTTTTTACACTAACCTCTTACACATTTACACTAACTCAAATGGTTTGGTCCTCATGAGTCTTCTCTTTAATTCAGTGTTGTCAAGAAGCTGGATTGCCTCGACATTCACATGACTATGCAGCCTCTGCTCGTGACTTGCTGCTGTTCTCTTGATTACTTCGGTCACAGTTTCCAGACCCAGGTCCTGGTGGAGGTTGCTGTTACGGATATACCAAGGATCATCAACAATGTTCCTCAGCACTTTGTTTTGAAATCTCTGGATAATATGTAGGTTACTAGTTTTGGTACAGCCCAAGAGTTGGCACCCATATACCCATACTGGCCTCAGTACTTGTTTGTAAATGGATCATTTATTATGAATGGATAATGTTGAATTTTTTCCAATCATCCAGTACAATTTCTTATACCTCATATCTAGCTCCCCTCTTTTCTTTTTGACATGGACTTTCCAGCGCAGTCTCGCATCTAGGGTGATGCCCAAGTATTTTGCTGATGTTGCATAAGGAACTTGGGTATCATTTATTCTAACTGGGAAATGTTCTATTTTTCTATTTGTGAAGTTAATGTGTGCCGATTTAGACTCATTTAATTTTATTCGCCATTTTCTGGTCCAGGTATGTATTGTATTTACTGAGAGTTGCAACTTATCAGTCGCTTCTTCACTAGTGTCTCCTATCGCTAGTATTGCTGTATCATCAGCGAAGGTGGCAATAGTGTTCTGTTCTAGTTCTGGAATGTCACACGTATACAATTGGTCCAGGACCGGACCTAATACGCTCCTTTGTGGCACGCCAGCTTTGATCTCACTTAAATCGGTGTACACTTCTTCTTGTTTAACTCTGAAATATCTATTTGCAATGTATGATTCTAGGATGTCCGAATACTGTTTAGGCATGAATGTTCTTAATTTATAGTTTAAACCCTCATGCCAGACTTTATCAAATGCCTGTGCTACGTCAAAGAAGATTGTAGAGCAGACTTTCTTTTCTTTTAATGTTTTTTCTATTATATTTGTTATTCGGTGAACTTGATCTATAGTGGAATGTTTATTTCTGAAACCAAATTGATGATTTGGTATAAGATTTTTTCTTTCTATGATTGGTTTTAATCTTTTCAATAGGAGTTTTTCAAATAATTTTGACATCACCGGAAGGAGTGATATTGGACGATACGATGTCACTTCATTAGGAGGTTTACCTGGTTTAGCGATCATAATGACTTCGGCTACTTTCCAGAGTCTCGGAACATATCTCAATCTAAAAGCAGCATTTATTAGGTTTGTCAGCTTAACTATGGCTTTTCTTGGGAGATTTTTTAATATTTCTCCTGTTATGAGATCATATCCTGGAGCTTTCTTAGGATTTATATTCTCATTTATCTCTGTTGATACTTCTCTAACTGATGTCAACGTTATTCTTTCTTTCGATTGGAATGGTTCTTCCCATCTCAGTTCTTCACCATCATTGTCGTTGGATTTGAACGTGCTTTCTAAATGATCTGCAAATCTTTCTGCTTTCTGTTCGTTACTTCTAGCCCAGTTGTCGTTTTCCAACTTGATAGGAGGAGAATGAATAATTGGTCTCTTCATTCTTTTTGTTGCCTTCCATAACGAATAATCTGTGTTCTGCTCAGCTGCTAAATTACTTAAAAAAGAATTAATTGTTGAATTTTTTATATTCTGTATCTCCCTTTTTAGTTTTTGTGTAGCAATATTTAGACTAGTTTTGTCTCGTGGAGCTCTGTATTGCTGCCATTTTTTCCTTAATATTCCTTAAAATTCCTGTTGGATAGTTTTTATAAAATGTTCTAATTCGTCATCAAGTTGCCTGGTGTTTCTCAATGGCACAGCAAGATTAATTTTGTGTTCAATGTTTATTTTGAAGCTCTCCCAGTCAGTTTTTTTATTAGTCAATATTGGATTGAGCTCTTTTTTGATTACTGTATCACTCATAGTTAAAATTATCGGTGAGTGATCAGAGTTCATGTCGCAGCCATCATTGATATCCAGATAGTTAGCTGAGATATTTTTGTAAATAAAGAAATCTATCAGGTCTGGAATTTTGTTCCTATCTGTATTTATTTTTGGCCCGGACAATTTTTTTGTAGGTTTTTTGGACCATTCTGGATAAAAAAGGTCTCTTATGATTTTTCTAAAGTCGATCGTTTTCGAGTTATAAGCAATTTAAAATTGAAAAAAAAAAACGAAAAATGGCGATTTTCAACGCTTAATAACTCGGTTAAAAGTTATTATTATAAAAGTCAGAAAGTGACTAAATCAAAGTTTAATGCCCCCCTACAAGATCACGAAGAAATTTTTGTCATTATTTTATTACTAAGCTGTTATTTTTAAGTAATAATATTGAGCGCCATGCACGTGGTAGCCGACCGTAAATGCTGAGTGCGAGAGAGATGCCACTCCGGCAATCCAATTGTGCATCTTAGGGAGTCTTATCATACCAGCCGACGAGTAAAGACGTTAAATTCTAATTAATATTCGCTTACAGTTTTTGCAACAGTTAAAAACGCGTTTTGTGAATGTGTTATTTTAACGATAAACATTGGTAAGGTGACTTTATTTAAATTCATATTATAGACGACTTCAAAAATAGGCCAGTATTTACTGGCCCCAAATAATTGATATTTTGGCATACAAAATATCAATTTCTACATCATGGCATCCTCATCTACGTCAACTAAACCTACTTCTACACCAGACCAACAATCTCTAGAACCTAAAAGCTACTCTTCCGTAACCAGACAACCAACCGCTAATGTTTTTCCATCAAGAAACCAAGCAATTGTGTTCGACGCAATTGACAACACCAAAATTGAAGATTACCTCCACAGTTTAAGCCAAATTATTCGACCAATAAATATTATTTTCTGTTCAAAGTTATCCAACAACAGAATGTGCATTTACTTAGCAAATGAAAAATTAGTGGACGACTTTATTATCAACCACGGAAAAATCAAAGTTAATCAACAACTCCTACAAGCACGACGACTAATCACACCCAGCCAACGACTAGTACTCTCAGGCGCATGTCCATCTATTCCACACTCAATCTTAGAATCCGAATTGCAAGCACTTGGTGTCAACCTTTTGTCACCCTTATCATTTCTCCGTATAGGGACTTCCAGTCCTGAGTTCCAGCATATATTAAGCTTTAGGCGACAAACCTATATATCCCCTTTAACCAACCATACCTTACCCGATTCTTTTATTATAACCCACGAGGAGACATCATATAGAATATGGATATCTTTAGACAACCAGACTTGTCATATATGCAAAAACACCAAGCACTCAGCAAAAGACTGTCCAACAAAGGCATCTGTATCAGGTGACACCACTTCAATTCCTCAAAATACAGAATCAGGTGAGAACTCTATTGAAAATAATTACAATCAGGCGACTAAAGAACTAACGAGTGGCATCCCACAAAATAAAACCGAACTTAACGATCAAGTTGAACAAAATGAAACACTAAGCACAGAACTCCAAACTAACCAAATAGAAACAGATCCGATATCACAAAAACGCACAGTTTCTGAGCGTTCTCCAACTCCTTCATCAGAACACGCTTTTGAAGTACCAAAAAACAAAGAGAAAAAGACTAAATTAAACCAAGGCAATAAACCAAAAAAGACGTTAGAGGAAATGCTGAAACCCACAGAAGAATTATTTAGAGACCAAAATTCCAGTTATCCCTTAAACTATGATCAACTAATAGATTTCTTCGAAAATTGTACAGGCGCTTCCGATCCAATAAGCATTACAAAAATGTATACCAATGAAATTTCTGAAGTTACAGACCTACTGACAAAAATTTATCCTAAACTAATTGACCGAAAAATTAAAAGCACATGCACCCGAATAAGAAATAAAATTTTACGACAGATGGATCCGGACTTCCATACCGAACCAGAAAGCGACACCTCTACGGACACATATTAAAATATCAATATCATTCACTAGTTTAATTCAATGGAATCTGAATGGGTATTACACCCATTTAGAAATGTTGCAAATACTAATCTCAAAATACAGACCAATGATGCTATGTTTACAAGAAACTAATTTTAAAAACAACACTGCACATAAACTAAAAAACTTTAATTGTTTCTTTAAAAATCGACAACATGCTAAAATCGCCAGTGGAGGAGTAGCCATATACATAAAGGACGACATTAATAGCACAGCAATACCACTAGAAACAAACATTGAGGCAATTGCAGTCAGAATCAAAGACGTAACTAGTTTTTCCGTATGTAACATATACATCCCCCCCAATCAAGAACTTAACCATAACGAAATATCCGATCTTTTAGAACAAATACCTACTCCACGATTAATTGTCGGGGACTTCAACGCACATAATCCTTTATGGGGTTCAAAAAAATTAACACATCTTGGTAGAAAAATAGAAGTACTTCTGGAAAAACTCAACCTAAATTTACTTAATGATGGACAACATACCCGTTTCGACATAAGAACGGGCGAGGGTTCTGCTATCGACCTATCTATATGTGAACCATCAATAACGCATACACTTTCATGGGATGTATTACCAGAGCCATACGACAGCGACCATTATCCTATTTTAATCCATAACGAAGATGCATCTACAGCTATACCAGAAGCAAAATGGAACTTAAAAAATGCGGATTGGACGAAATTTCAAAATCATATCGAACGCAACTTGCATGCCATAAATGAAAATAGTAATGTGATCGAAGAGGTAGATTTTATTACAAAACTAATAATAGATTCAGCAGATAAAAATATTGGAAAAATTAACTTCAATAGTAAATTCCATCCAGTTCCTTGGTGGAATCATGAATGTCGACAAGTAATACAACAATCCAAAAAAGCGTTTAATAAATTCAAACGACAGAAAAATGAACAAAACTCTTTAGAATTTAAACGATTAAGAGCTATAGCCAGATTTACTATCAAAAAAGCTAAGCGCGAATCTTGGAAAACGTACGTTTCAACAATTGACAGTTCTACTCAAATGACAACTGTATGGAAAAAAGTAAAAATAATATCTGGTGCAAAATCACACAAGTCAATAAATCTGTTAGAGCAAAATAATATAATATATAAATCCCAAAAGGAAATATCAAATATACTGGCATTAGTTTATGAAAAAAATTCAAGCGACGCAAACTATTCACCAAATTTCTTAAGCAACAAAAGAAATGAGGAAAGATATACCATAGATTATGAAGATCAAAATAATAGTGAAATAAACTTTCCAATATCGATGGATGAATTAGAAGCGGTAATAAAAAACTGTAAGAACTCGTGCCCTGGACCAGATAATATACCCACTATTTTCCTAAAAAACCTCACCTACCCATCTAAAGAACACTTACTCAGCATTTTCAACTTAATCTTCTCGAAAAGTTTATTTCCAAAATCGTGGAGAAATTCAATAATAATTCCTATTCCTAAGCAAAGTAAATCAAAATCAGATCCCGAAACATATAGGCCAATATCTCTTACTTGTAGTATGGGCAAAATGCTAGAGAAAATAATAAATAACAGACTAATGTGGTATCTGGAATCAAAAAAATTAATTATACCAGAACAGAGTGGCTTCAGAAAACATCGTTCTACTGTAGACAATCTTATTGACGTAGAATCGGAAATACATGAGGCTTTTGCAATTAAACAACATTGTATCGGAATATTTTTCGACATTCGTAAAGCCTACGATACAGTGTGGAAATTATCAATATTAAAAACTCTTAGCGAATGGAAAATTAGAGGTAATATACTCAAATATATATCAAACTTATTAGAAAATAGACAGTTTCAAGTCAGAGTAGATGGCGTATATTCCTCAAAAAGAAATCAAGAAAATGGTATACCACAGGGCTCGAACCTTAGCACAACTCTGTTTCTTATAGCTATGAACTCTATTACCGCAAAGATTAAATATCCTGTAAAAGCTAGGCTATATGCAGATGATTTGGTTATACTTTGTAGAGGAAATAACCCAAGAACCATCCATAACCATGTCCAAAAAGCCATAAATCATATTGAAGAATGGTCATCCACAAGTGGACTTCAGTTTAATACCCTTAAAACGAAAGCAGTGTGTTTTACAAAAAGTCACCAAATACAACTGAAGAACTTATACTTAAATGGAGCACAGGTTAAATATGTAGACGAAGTTAGATTTCTCGGTATGATATTTGATCAAAAACTAACTTGGAAAATACATTTAGAATATTTAAAAAAGACATGTCAGCCTGGAATAAATTTGTTACGATCACTTGCAAACAAAAAATGGGGCGCCGACTCGTCTACATTACTACATATCTACAAGGCCCTAGTACGTTCCAAACTTGACTACGGCTCAATCGTTTACAACTCCTCAAAAAAGACGTACTTAAAAACAATAGATGTGATTCAAAATACAGGTCTTCGAATTTCCTTAGGAGCACACCACACAAGTCCAATACAAACTCTATACTGGGAGACTGGAGAGATCCCACTCACGTTTAGAAGACAATATCTAAGTCTTTCTTATGCCGCTGCAGTATCCTCTAATCAAGATAACCCAGTTATACACAACGTATTTGCTGACCGCTTTAAAAGTTGTTTCCAAAACTCAAATAGAACTGATCACCCTTTTTATTACCGCATACAAACTTACTTATCAAAAATAGGTATTCATTTTCCAGACACCTATGATATTTCCGCAATCCAAACCCCTCCTCCTTGGACAATTCGCCTTCCCTCTACTGATACCAGCTTATTGCGACTAAACAAATCAGAAACGCCTGCAAGTCAAATCAATCAAGAATTTCTTAAAATATTAAGCAAATATGGTAGCTGCTTCAAAGTTTACACCGATGCCTCCAAAAACGAAGACGGAACTGGCGCAGCAATCTACTCGTCAGATTACACAGCAGCTTATAAGTTACCTTCATATACAACAACGTTCTCCGCTGAACTGTTTGCTATTCTAAAGGCATTGGCTCTGATAGTTAACAAAAATAATAAGAGAAACATCATTATCACAGATTCTCTCAGCTCAATATTGGCATTAAAACAACTCTATTCTGATCATCCACTACTACTTTTCATTAAAAAGGAACTGAAATATGCAGAAAATATGGATATTAAAGTTAATTTTATTTGGGTACCATCTCATACTGGAATCGACGGTAACGAGGTTGTGGACAAAATAGCAAAGAATGCACCTAATAACCCAAACGCAGAAGAGAACATGAAAACCCTACACACCGACCTGAAAGCATATTTCAAAGTAAATACTTTTAAAATATGGCAGGATACATGGAGGGACTCATCAACCAAGCTATACGAAATCGACATTAACCACAATCAAATTCCACAATTCAAAAACAGAAGAGAGCAAGTAATCTTCACTCGTCTCCGGATTGGCCATACTCGATTAACCCATGACTACATACTCCAACGTGCCGATCAACCTGTGTGTGATTTGTGTAGAAGTGTCCTTACCGTAAAGCATTGTTTATTGCAGTGTCCGAAGTATAAAGTGCAACGAAAAAAGTGCAACATACCACCAACATTAAATAGTGCACTCGGAAAAGACAGTGATACAAAAAGCATCTTCACATTCCTCAAAGACTGCAACCTCTTACCAAAAATATAGTATTTTACTTTACTTTGTATAGACTTACAGCTTTTTATAATCTCCTATTGTTATGTTTAAAATCTATTTTTAAGTTATAATTTTGTAACACAATCCATACACGCTAATAACCCTGCGTGGTTGATGCGTAATGTAAGGAAAAAAAAAAAAATTGTGCATCTTACTTGCACTCACATTTACGGCCGCCTACCACGTGAATGGCGCTCAATATTATTACTGAAAAATAACAGATTAGTAATAAAATAATGACAAAAATTTCTTCGTGATCTTGTAGGGGGGCATTAAACTTTGATTTAGTCACTTTCTGACTTTTAGAATAATAACTTTTAACGGAGTTACTAAGCCTTTAAAATCGCCATTTTTCGTTTTTTTTTTTCAATTTTAAATTGCTTATAACTCGAAAACGATCAACTTTAGAGAAAAATTATAAGAGACCTTTTTTATCCAGAATGGTCCAAAAAACCTACAAAAAAAAATTTCCGGGCCAAAAATATTGATTTTTGCAATTTGATTAAGAAAAATTTGGCCCACTTTTCACGTGGGCGACTTCTTGAACCTTATTCTGGTATGTCTCACGAATGTAATTATGCAAAAAACCTCATGGGAATATTTTTCCCAACGAACACGCCATTTTCCCCTTGTCTAATAAAATTTGCTAAATTTGAAACGACGCGCCACAAAAGAGTAAATTTAATACATTTTGCATTTCCAATGTGAAAAATGGTTTCAAGCTCATTAAATCTTATAATACCCACCTTTATAAATATCACATTTGACCTTAAGTGCATCAGATACTAATTGTCAATGCCTTTCAAATGCGTGTTTATTGATCAAAAGGGGTTAAATCGTTTGGAAGTTATTGAGCGCCAAAATTATAATCCACTTAACTATTACTGCCGAAAGGGCGTAGCGGTTACGACGCTATACTTATGATCGGGCAATACAATTAATTTTCAAAATTTTTCCCTATATATTTTTTAATGTATTCCGAATAAAAAAGAAATATAGTGTATACAATCGACTGATCCAAAAAAATTATATTGACAAAAAATATTGGGGTAACTGGGAAAAAGAACTCGGATTTTTGGATCACTTTGTCGTCGTAATCAATAGACCATTTTTTCGTTAATTATTTAGTGGTTTATAATGCTTAAGGTGCAATCGAGAAACACTACATTTAAGTTCACACATTCAGTTTCTAAAAATCTTAAAAAAAACTCCTGATACAGAAATAAAAAACCGTTAAACGCAGTAGAAATGAGTATCACACACGATATTCCAGCTACGAAAGAGCTTATGGTTGGTTTGGAAGAAAAACGTCACAACTCAAAAGTTGCCATTTTTGAGGTTTACCCTTTAACCAACTCTGAATGCTAAACTTTATTATGGGAAGAGTCAGAAGTTGCACTCATCTAATTACCGCTAGATGGCGACTTTGTCAAACCCATGCATTACATTTTATGGAAGAGCATCGCAATATAGTTGACTTTAAGTTGTTGTGGAAGCTACCACGTGTTTTTTGGAGAGCAGTGTCACAATTTAAAAAGGAACGTATTTTCTTTGGATTTTGTGTTTAATATTTAATGCAAGACAGTTACATTTCGTCTTGGGTAAGTATTGGTTACAGGATATGTGAGTAGAATTATTATGAGCAACACAGTAACATTTCAACAAATTTTGTAGAAAGGTGAGAACAAGAAAGGTATTTCTATTTATATTTCAATGATAATAATGGGCTCTTTAATATTGTAAAAGATTTTATCTCTTATTTTTTACCCTACCAAAATTATAATGAAAATTAGCACATTAAACTTTAAGAAGTCGCTCCTGAAAATTAGAACTTTTCGATATGTAACAGTGTTCTTCCAAACCAACGAATGAATATTACATGGCGCAAAAATGTATTATCATTTGCATGGAAAATTAAATTATACTTTTATGTTGCAAGACTTTTTCATAATATTTTTGCTAAGTTTAAAGTAAAACGGTACAAAAGAGCCTTAAATTGCAACCTTTATCAAAGGTCTCCTTTGTGGTGCGTTTTACATCAAATTTGGCAAAAATATTATGGAAAATCTTTCAAAATTAAAGTATAATTTTATTTTTCATCAACATGAAAATACATTTCTCTTTTGTAGCTGGAATATTGTGTGCGCCACTAACATTTTTACTGCGTTTAGCGGTTATTTGTTCTTGTCCTTAGATTACAACGCAATTTTTACTTAACCTTTAACTACCCGCGCATCAAGTTATACCATAACTAGACGCGTGGCGTACTTTAAACGCCACAAGAAAATACACAAAAATAGCGGATTTCTTTATTTTTTTTTTTTTTGAAAAAATACACTTAGTTGTTTGTTATAAACCTTATTATGCATCAATGAATACTTGGAGTTCCTTCTCAGTAAGCCAATTGAGATTTATAACTGAAATTATGGAATAACTGGATTCCACGATAAATAAAATTACTAATAAAAATTTTTTTTAAATGTGATTTTTTGCAGGAGAAAAGTATTGTTTATAAAGAAAAATATATTTTGTGCCATAATGACTAAAAAACCATTAAAATATGTACTCATATTACTACTTGTATTAATATAATCGTGGCGTATATTGTCCACCACCGGAAACAACAAATAATAAACTGTAAATTACGATCTTCCCAGAACGCCGATTATAACGAAACTAAAACCAAATTGTAAAGCACACTCCAGATTCCAGTGATAGGTTAGAGAGATAAGCAAGATCAAAAATTAAATTTTTAAATACATTTGCAGTAGAATTCTTATATCTGGCGTACAAAATACGCCAGCGCGTGTAGCTAAAGGTTAATTAAGAATTTATTAAACCTTTCGAAAACTGCAAAATTACTTATATCTCAAATTTTAAATTTTTGAGTTCTGTATATATTTTAGCATCAAAAATAACTTTTTTATTGCTTACAGAGAGATATTGAGCTATCAATTATCAGTATATTTAATTTACCAACCAGTTTCTCGAACAAGTTTCGAACCGTTTAAACAATTTCAGCTCTTCCTAATGCAATTATACATTCATACTCAATAGCGCATTGTTGGATTATATTTCCGTGAAATACCCTTAAGTGAGGAACTTTCCTGTGACCAAACTTCTGACCAATGCAAAATTTCAAACAGCTTAATTATTGTTTATGTCACTTCGATAGCAACCGCGCTTGAATTTCGAGACATAACGGCAATCATTGGAGGATTTCGATGTCTATTCATTAAATTGCTTATGAAAGGGGTGTATTTACAGGAAACTGGTTCGAAATTATAGGTTTTCAGACCTGGAGTAAACACAAAACAAATTATATCTTTCTAAAAAATAGAACGTTTCGACCAATTTCATTGTGGTTATTAGGAGTAAAATATGTGAACTTTTGAAATATTTATGTCAAACTTTATGACCCAATACAGCCTAATAAAATAAAAAAAAAATCAAAATGTAATTTCATACAGGTTGGAATAAATTTTATATCAAAGTTTAGGTAAATACAAAAGATATTTTCAAAAAAGTATCCAAATAATATGAGGGGATCATTGTTTAAATAATTAAAAAGGGGTCATTTTTGCACAATATTTACTTTTTTACCTGCTGAGGTAATTTACATTTTAATGAAGGTTTTTAGGATTTTTTTTCTACAAAGATGAAGGATAAATCTTTTACCTTCGACTTCTAAATTAAATTTGGCCCCCTATTTATTTAAATAATTATATATTCAAACATAAATATCAAATTGGCAAAATAATATTATTTGCGTTTTAAATAAACACTATAAACTATTTGATTTAATAGGAGAAGTTGCACTATATTACCCGTATTAAGCAAAAAAAATGGTTAAAAAAGATGTAATAATTTATGAAATATTTAATATGTCTATCAAATGTTACTATATTTTCAATTGCAAAAACGCGGTTGTTACCAAAAGAATATAAATCTGTGTAAAACCTCATTACTTTTATTTTTATGTATGTTTTCGATAACTGTACTGATAAATTGAAATTTCAATTTAACTCCCCTCTAAAATTACATTTGAAAATTGTAATATGTTTATAATTTGTTTTTTTAATAACGTCACGGGGATTAAACATTTTTAAATGCTGTTCCGATAATCGGGTTCCTGGGAATTTTTCACTAATTAACAGATTTGTTTTGTCGTTTTTCCTTCTTATTTTTTTTCTTATAAAAAGATATAGTTTTGCTTATAGAGGGGGTTTCATTAAGAATGTCCAATCCCTGCGTTGTAGATTCTAGACCTCAAAATACTAGGATTTAACCAAAATCGCTTAAATAAAATATGGCTCCTTATTGAGTTACAAGGTGTTGTATTTAAAAATTTAAAAAATAATGTTTGCTTAGTATTTTAAAACAATTTGACGTATCCTTTTCATACGTGGTAGAAAGTGTAAGTACTATAAACCCATGAAATTATGTTAAATACAAGTTTCCGGCTATTACCAGAGGCGTACCACAGGGGACAGTAAATGGTTGACCCTTCCCAAATTCTACGTCACAGGTGAAATTTCCATTTTAGCACAATTTTTAGATTCTCCAATACTCTCTATGGCAATATCATCCTCTTTACTCGTAACGATAAAGTAATTAGTTTTCGAGATATTTGAAGTTAAATATGCAATGGCACATTTATTTAGTTAGTTTGATTAATATATTGTGCCGTCTATTTTTTAGTTTCAAATATCTCGAGAAAACTAATGATTTTATTGTTAAGAATGAATAATATACTCTTCAGTCTTAACGATAAAATCATTAGCTTTGGTGATATTTGATATTAAAAATTAAGCGGCACAAAACATTAATTAAAATAACTGTTCCGTTACATGTTTAACTTCAAATATCTCGAAAACTATTAACTTTATCGTTCTGAGTATAGAGTAATTTATTTGCATAGAGAGTATTGGAGAATCTAAAAATTGCGCTAAAATAGCAATTTCGCCAGTGACGTATAATTTGGGAAGGGTCAACCATTTGCTTTCCCCTGTCGTACGCCTCTGGTAATAGACGGAAACCTGTATTTAACAAAATTTCATAGGGTGTATAGTACCTACACTTTTTACCAAGTATGAAAACGATACGTCGAATAGTTTAAAAATACTGAGCAAACATAATTTTTAAATTTTTAAATAAAATACCCTGTAACTCAATAAGGAGTCATTCTTAAGTTCAGCTTTCAAATGGAGCATAAGTAATCAGCATCAGTATAGCCGAAAAACTGAAAAATTTAAGTTTAAAAATTTTAGTTTTTCGACAATTACTTAAAATTTCCACCTACGAATTCCGAAAATAACTTAACATTTTTGTATGATGAGCATAAAAGTGTAACGGTATGTACCTTATATCTAGGAAAGTTCAAATTTTGAAGTTATGGGGCTCATAACTGATCAAATCCATTTCCAATAGGAAAAAGGGTTTCAAGCTCATTAAATCTTGTAATGCCCATCTTTCTATGTCACATTTACCCTTAAGTACATCAGATACTAATTGTCAATGCCTTTCAAATGCGTGTTTATTGATAAAAGGGGTTTAACCTTTTGGAAGTTATCGAGCACCAAAATTATAATGCATTTAACAAATATTTTTTTTTCAATGAATTCCGAATAAAAAAGAAATATGGTGTAAATTCGATGGGCACAAAAAATTATAATAATGTCTGTTCGCTAAACTCAGACGCAACTTTCTAGATATTTTAGTCGGTAATTTTGCCAATTTTAGCAAAATTGGCAAAAAATAATTTTTAAATAGTTAATAATCACTAAATATTTAGTAATCTTGCCAATTTTTGCAAAATTGGCAAAAAACAAAAAAAATATCGACTAAAATATCTAGCCAGTTGCGTCTGAGTTTAGCGAACCGACTATAGTCTCCCGTTTTATACCGCACGCGGCTTTGGGAGTATATCAGGGTAGTCTGCTATATCTCAAAATTATTATTATATTAAATATACAAAAGAATTATACTGACAAAAAATATTGGGGTGCCAATTGGGTAAAGGTATGAACTCGGATTTCTGGATCACAAGTTTATCGTGGTAACCAATAGACCATTTCGATTTCGGCGTTAATTATTTAGTGGTTTGGACGTATTATCATTTTTATAAAAAACAAAATTATACTTTTATTTTTCAAGATTCTTTCATAATAGTTTTGCTAAATTTGAAGTAAATCGCGCCACAAAAGAGCCTTAAACTGCAAACTTTATCAAAGGTCTTCCTTGTGGCGCGTTTTACTTCAAATTTAGCAAAAATATTATGAAAAATTCTTTCAAAATAAAAGTATAATTTTATTTTCCATCAAAATGAAAATACAGTTTTGCGCCACGTAATATTCATATTATCAGCACTTTTTATATTCTCTCATAGTTATTCTAGTCTTTCTTAAGATTGCAATGCTTATTTTCACTAAAGAATTTATTAAATCTTTCGAAAACTGTGAAGTTACTTATATCTCAAATTTCAAATCTTTGTGTCCTCTATAGATTTTAACATCAAAAATAACTTTATTATTGCTTACAGAGAGTTACTGAGCTATCAATTATCAGTATATTTAATTTACCAACCAATTTCTCGAACAAGTTTCGAACCATTTAAACAATTTCAGCTCTTCCTAATGCAATTATAAATTCATACTCAATAGCGCATTGTTGGTTTATATTTCCGTGAAATACCCTTAAGTGAGGAACTTTCCTGCGACCAAACTTCTGACCAATGCAAAATTTCAAACAGCTTAATTATTGTTTATGTCACTTCGATAGCAACCGCGCTTGAATTTCGAGACATAACGGCAATCATTGAAGGATTTCGATGTCTATTCATTAAATTGCTTATGAAAGGGGTGTATTTGCAGGAAACGGGTTCAAAATTACAGGTTTTCAGACATGGAATAAACACAAAACCAATAATATGTTTCTAAAAATTAAACGTTTGACCAATTTCATTGTGTTTATTTGGAGTGAACTATGTGAACTTTTGAAATATTTATGTCAAACTTTATGACCCAGTACAGCCTAATAAAATAAAAAAAAATCAAAATGTAATTTCCTACAGGCTGGGATAAATTTTATATTAAAGTTTAGGTAAATACAAAAGATATTTTCAAAAAAGTATCCAAGTAATATGAGGGTATCATTGTTTAAATAATTAAAAAGGGGTCATTTTTGCACAATATTTACTTTTTTAACTACTGAGGTAATTTACATTTTAATAAAGGTCTTTAGGATTTTTTTCTACAAAGCTGAAGGATAAATCTTTTACCTTCGACTTTTAAATTAAATTTGGCCCCCTATTTATTTAAATAATTATATATTTAAATTTAAATATCAAATTGGCAAAATAATATTGTTTGCGTTTTAAGTAAACACTATAAACTATTTTATTTAACAGGAGAAGTTGCACTATATTACCCGTATTAAGCAAAAAAAATGGTTAAAAAAAATGTAATAATTTATGAAATATTTAATTTGTCTATCAAATGTTACTATATTTTCAATTGCAAAAACGCGGTTGTTACCAAAAGAATATAAATCTGTGTAAAACCTCATTACTTTTATTTTTATGTATGTTTTCGATAACTGTACTGATAAATTCAAATTTAAATTTAACTCCCCTCTAAAATTGCATTTGAAAATTGTTGTAATATGATTATAATTTGTTTTTTTAATAACGTCACGGGGATTAAACATTTTTAAATGCTGTTCGGATAATCGGGTTCCTGGGAATTTTTCACTGATTAACAGATTTTTTTTGTCGTTTTTTCTTCTTATTTTTTTTTCTCATAAAAAGATATAGTTTTGCTTATAGAGGGGGTTTCATTAAGAATGTCCAATCCCTGTCCAATCCTCAAAATATTAGGATTTAACCAAAATCGCTTAAATAAAATATGGCTCCTTATTGAGTTACAAGGTGTTTTATTTAAAAATTTAAAAAATAATTTTTGCTCAGTATTTTAAAACTATTTGACGTATCCTTTTCAAACGTGGTAGAAAGTGTAAGTACTATAAACCCATGAAATTATGTTAAATACAAGTTTCCGGCTATTACCAGAGGCGTAACAGGGGACAGTAAATAGTTGACCCTTCCCAAATTCTACGTCACAAGTGAAATTTCCATTTTAGCACAATTTTTAGATTCTCCAATACTCTCTATGGCAATATCATCCTCTTTACTCGTAACGATAAAATAATTAGTTTTCGAGATATTTGAAGTTAAACATGCAACGGCACATTTATTTAGTTATTTTGATTAATATATTGTGCCGTCTAAATTTTAGTTTCAAATGTCTTGAAAAAACTAATGATTTTATTGTCAAGAATGAATAAAATATACTCTTCAGTCTTAACGATAAAATCATTAGCATTGGTGATATTTGAAATTAAAAATTAAGCGGCACAAAACATTAATTAAAATAACTGTGCCGTTACATGTTTAACTTCAAATATCTCGAAAACTATTGACTTTATCGTTACGAGTATAGAGTAAGTTATTTACATAGAGAGTATTGGAGAATCTAAAAATTGCGCTAAAATAGCAATTTCGCCAGTGACGTATAATTTGGAAAGGGTCAACCATTTGCTTTCCCCTATCGTACGCCTCTGGTAATAGACGGAAACCTGTGTTTAACAAAATTTCATAGGGTGTATAGTACCTACACTTTCTACCAAGTATGAAAAGGATACGTCGACTATTTTAAAAATACTGAGCAAACATAATTTTTAAATTTTTAAATAAAATACCCTGTAACTCAATAAGGAGTCATTCTTAAGTTCAGCTTTCAAATGGAGCATAAGTAATCAGCATCAGTATAGCCGAAAAACTGAAAAATTTAAGTTTAAAAATTTTGGTTTTTCGACAATTACTCAAAATTTCCACCTACGAATTCCGAAAATAACTTAACATTTGTATGATGAGCATAAAAGTGTAACGGTATATACCTTATATCTAGGAAAGTTCAAATTTTGAAGTTATTGGGCTCATAACTGATCAAATCCATTTCCAATAGGAAAAAGGGTTTCAAGCTCATTAAATCTTGTAATGCCCATCTTTCTATATCACATTTACCCTTAAGTGCATCAGATACTAATTGTCAATGCCTTTCAAATGCGTGTTTATTGATAAAAGGGGTTTAACCTTTTGGAAGTTATCGAGCACCAAAATTATAATGCATTTAACAAATTTTTTTTTCAATGAATTCCGAATAAAAAAGAAATATGGTGTAAATTCGATGGACACAAAAAAATTATACTGACAAAAAATATTGGGGTGGCAATTGGGTAAAGGTATAAACTCGGATTTCTGGATCACAAGTTTATCGTGGTAACCAATAGACCATTTCGATTTCGGCGTTAATTATTTAGTGGTTGGGACGTATTATCATTTTGATAGAAAATAAAATTTTACTTTTATTTTTCAAGATTCTTTCATAATAGTTTTGCTAAATTTGAAGTAAAACGCGCCACAAAAGAGCCTTAAACTGCAAACAAAAGTCTCCTTTGTGGCGCGTTTTACTTCAAATTTAGCAAAACTATTATGGAAAAATCTTTCAAAATAAAAGTATAATTTTATTCTCCATCAACATGAAAGTACATTTTTGAGCCACGTAATATTCATATTATCAGCACTTTTTATATTCTATCATAGTTATTCTAGTCTTTCTTAAGATTGCAATGCTTATTTTCACTAAAGAATTTATTAAATCTTTCGAAAACTGTGAAATTACTTATATCTCAAATTTCAAATATTTGTGTCCTCTATAGATTTTAACATCAAAAATAACTTTATTATTGCTTACAGAGAGTTACTGAGCTATCAATTATCAGTATATTTAATTTACCAACGAATTTCTCGAACAAGTTTCGAACCATTTAAACAATTTCAGCTCTTCCTAATTAGTCCAGAAAGCCACTGCGAATCCGCTAGGAAAAATATTCTAATTCGGTTTTTTTGCACAATCTTACTCAAAAAGGACTCCTTTTAACAAATTTCCATGTTGCCAGGACCAAAAGATGGTCAAAAATTTTTTAAACGTTTTTTTTTTGTTTTTTTTTGTAAAATTATTTTTATTGCATGGAAAAAAGTTTTTTTAGGTTTTTTGGATCATTCCAAAAAGAAAAGGTCTTTAGTGACTTTTTTCTAAAAATGATAGTTTGTGACATATAAGCGATTAAAAATTGAAAAATTGCGAAATCGGCCATTTTTAACCCTCACAGACTATGTGAAAAACTGAAAATTTGAATGTTGCCAAGGTAGGTAGATATTCTTTAAACATCGATTGATAAAACCCCGAAGAGTTTTTTGCAATACAATATTCAAAACTCCTTTGTTTTTTAATTGCGAATCAAGCGTGCGCGACACTATTTTCCACCGACAGTATGGTGCAAATGAAAGGAATAAATTCGATTTTTCGGAAATCGGCGACTTTAAGGAAAAATTCCGAAACAGGTCGTTTTTTATTTTTAAGTTATGATATTGTGGCATATATGGTATACTAGTGACGTCATCCGTCTGGGCGTGATGACGTAATCGATGATTTTTTTTAAATGAGAATAGGGGTCGTGTGGTAGCTCGTTTGAAAGGTTCTTCAATTCTCTATCAAGTAATATAAACATTTACATAATTTTTTATACAGGGTGCCCTTCTACTTCTTTTTTGTCAAATAATTTAATTTAATAAAAAATTTTTGGACACCCTGTATAAATAATTATGTAAATGTTTTTATTACTAAATAGAGAATTGAAGAACCTTTCAAATGAGCTAGCACACGACCCCTATTCTCATTTAAAAAAATCAGCGATTACGTCATCACGTCCAGATGGATGACGTCACTAGTATACCATATATGCCACAATATCATAACTTAAAAATAAAAATCGACCTGTTTCGGGATTTTTCCTTAAAGTCGCCGGTTTACGAAATATCGAATTTATTCCTTTCATTTGCACCATAATGTCGGTGGAAAATAGTGTCGTGCACGCTTGATTAGCAATTAAAAAACAAAGGAGTTTTAAATATTGTATTGCAAAGAACTCTTCGGAATTTCATCAATCGATGTTTAAAGAATATCTACCTACCTTGGCAACATTCAAATTTTCAGCTTTTCACATAGTTTTTGACGGAAAAAATGGCCGATTTCGCAATTTTTCAATTTTTAATTGCTTATATGTCAAAAACTATCATTTTTAGAGAAAAGTCACTACAGACCTTTTCTCTTTGGAATGATCCAAAAAACCGAAAAAAAACTTTTTTCCGTGCAAAAAAAATAATTTTAGGAAAAAAACAAAAAAAAACGTTTAAAAAATTTTTGACCACTTTTTGGTCCTGGCAACATGCAAATTTGTTAAAAGGAGTCCTTTTTGAGTAAGATTGTGCAAAAAAACCGAATTAGAATATTTTTCCTAGCGGATGCGCAGTGGCTTTCTGGACTAAATGCAATTATAAATTCATACTCAATAGCGCATTGTTGGTTTATATTTACGTGAAATACCCTTAAGTGAGGAACTTTCCTGCGACCAAACTTCTGACCAATGCAAAATTTCAAACAGCTTAATTATTGTTTATGTCACTTCGATAGCAACCGCGCTTGAATTTCGAGACATAACGGCAATCATTGGAGGATTTCGATGTCTATTCATTAAATTGCTTACGAAAGGGGTGTATTTGCAGGAAACTGGTTCGAAATTACAGGTTTTCAGACCTGGAATAAACACAAAACAAATTATATGTTTCTAAAAATTAAACGTTTGACCAATTTCGTTGTGTTTATTTGGAGTGAACTATGTGAACTTTTGAAATATTTATATCAAACTAATAGTCTGGGCTGATTACCGGAGAATAGGCCATTTTTGGGAAAAGTTATTTACCAGCAATTTTATTGCTGGAATCGAATTATAAGATCCTATATATTAATAATATAGGTATGCAAAGTCCTCAGATAGTGTGCTACTTTTTTTATAAACAAAATGGCGCACGAAAATCGTGTTTTTTCAATTATTGCTCTATAACTCCGAATATTTTAACTTTAGAACAAAAATATCCAAATAAAAATTCACCGCGATTAAATTCTGCATAGAGACGCGTTTTTCACGATCTGCTCCGACGAAAATTTTCCTCGGAAAATGCGGGTTTTCCCAACAAAATCTTTAATTTTCAAATAAAGTTTTAGATAAGTAATTATCTACCAATAATTAAATAATTTGGTGACTTAAAAGCCGTTTTGGTTTAGATTATAGTTCCAGAAGCTGATGAAAATTAAACTAATATTTTAGCAACAATTCAATTGTTAATTAATAATTTACGGTCGCAATCATAACCAAAATAATTATGATACACTGATCAAGCTTTGAAATCTTATAAAGATGAGATGTCTATTTAATATTTTGTCGACAAAATATGAATTGTTTATTTTTTTGCATAATCTTTAAATGTTTTAAAAAAATAGTTATAAACAAATTAACGTTTCTCAGAAAGTTTTTATTATATTATAATTTTAAAAAATAAATAAAATGTGCATTTTGAATATCTTTAAAATGAATGCTTTAAAACTTTTTTGCAACCATTTGTAAAAAAGTTATGAAACAGCAAAATAAACATACGATTACTACTGTGTTTATATATTTTTTTAATGCTTTCAAAGCGTAGAAGTGAGTTTAAAGTACAAGCTAATTATTTACAAAAAAATATCGATTCTCAGTTTAATGGTTATATATTAATTAAAGATTATAAATATATTTTTTTGTAATTTACACGCGCGACAGTAGAGTAACACAGTACTGTAGCTAAAATTTTCTCTTTGAGCGACGACCAGCCGCGTGATGTACACTTTTAATAAATAATGCATGCTGCGTGTCAGTCGCTTCGAGTGAACATTTTAGCTCCGACTCTGTATCAGGCCTACGTTTGCGCTAAAAATAAAAAAAAAAAGTATTTTTAATCTTTGATTAAAATATAACCATTGCACTAATTTTTGACTATCTTTGTGAGTAATTAGGTTGTACTATAGACTCACTTTTAAGCTTTGAAACAATTAAAACAAATTATAAACAACGGAGATTTCGTATATTTACTTTGCTGCTTCATAACTTTTTTGCAAATGTTTGGAAAAAATTTTTAAAGCATTCATTTTCAAGACCTATGAAATACGCATTTTAAGTATTTTTTTAAATTAGAATATAATAAACAATTTCTGAGAAATGTTAATTTGTTTATAACAATTTTTTTAAACATTTAAAGATTATGCAAAAAAATGAAAAATTTATATTTTGTCGACAAAGAATTAAATAGGCATCACACCTTTATAATCTATCTAAGTTCATTGTCTCATGATTATTTTGGTTGTAATTGCGACTGTAAATTGTTAATTAACAATTGAATTGTTGCTAAAATATTCGTTTGATTTTTACCGGCTTCTGAATTTATAATCTATAACAAGAAAGCTTTTATTTCACCAAGCTATATAATTATTAATAAATAATTACTGGCCCAAAAAATTATTTGAAAATTCGAGATTTTGTTGGGAAAACCCACATTTTCCGAGGAAAATTTTCGTCGGAGCAAATCGGGAAAACATGCCTCTATGCAGAATTAAATTGGGGTGAATTTTTATTTGAGTGTTTTTGGTGTAAAGTTAAAATCTTCCGAGTTATAGAGCAATAATTGAAAAAAATACGATTTGTCGGCGCCATTTTGTTTATAAAAAAAGTAGCACACTATATGCGGATTTTACATATCTATATTAATAATATATAGGATCTTATAATTCGATTCCAGCAATAAAATTGCTGGTAAATAACCTTTCTTTGTACTTTACTAATTAGACCAGCGTATTATAACTATTTTTTTTTTAAATTTAAAGATTATGCAAAAAAAAGAAAAATTTATATTTTGTCGATAAAATATTAAATAAGCATCTCATCTTTATAATCTTTATAAGTTTGATCAATGTATCATGATTATTTTGGTTATTATTGCGATCGTAATTTGTTAATTAACAATTGAATTGTTGCTAAAATATTCGTTTAATTTTCACCGGCTTCTGGAGTTACAATCTATACCAAGAAAGATTTGATGTCACTAAGTTATTTAATTATTGATTAATAATTACTTACCTAAAACTTTATTTGAAAATTAGAGTTTTTGTTAGGAAAACCCGCATTTTCCGAGGAAAATTTTCGTCGGAGCAAATCGTTAGAAACATATCTCTATGCAGAATTTAATTGCGGTGAATTTTTATTAAGGTGTTTTAGTTGTAAAGTTAAAATCTTCGGAGTTATAGAGCAATAATTGAAAAAAATACGATTTTTCGGCGCCATTTTGTTTATTAAAAAAGTAGCACACTATCTGCGGACTTTGCATACCTATATTATTAATATATAGGATCTTATAATTCGATTCCAGCAATAAAATTGCTGGTAAATAACTTTTCCATGAATTTTGCTAATTAGCCCAGAGTATAAAGATGACCCAATATTGCCTAATAAAATAAAAAAAAATCAAAATATAATTTCGTACAGGTTGGAATAAATTTTATATCAAAGCTTAGGTAAATACAAAAGATATTTTCAAAAAAGTATGCAAATAATATGAGGGGATCATTGTTTAAATAATTAAAAAGTGGTCATTTTTGCACAATATTTACTTTTTTAACTGCTGAGGTAATTTACATTTTAATGAAGGTCTTTAGGATTTTTTTCTACAAAGCTGAAGGATAAATCTTTTACCTTCGACTTACTAAATTATATTCGGCTCCTTATTTATTTAAATAATTATAATATTAAAATTTAAAAATCAAATTGGCAAAAAAAATATTATTTGCGTTTTAAATAAACACTATAAACTATTTTATTTAATAGGAGAAGTTGCATTATATTACCCGTATTAAGCAAAAAAAATGGTTAAAAAGATATAATAATTTATGAAATATTTAATTTGTTTATCAAATGTTACTATATTTTCAATTGCAAAAACGCGGTTATTACCAAAAAAATATAAATCTGTGTAAAACCTCATAACTTTTATTTTTATATATGTTTTCGATAACTGTATGGATAAATTCAAATTTCAATTTAACTCCCCTCTAAAATGGCATTTGAAAATTGTTGTAATATGTTTATAATTTGTTTTTTTTTTATAACGTCACGGGGATTAAACATTTTGAAATGCTGTTCCGATAATCGGGTTCCTGGGAATTTTTCACTAATTAACAGATTTTTTTGTCGTTTTTTTTTTCTTATTTTTTTTCTCATATTAAAAGATATAGTTTTGCTTATAGAGGGGTTTCATTAAGAATGTCCAATCCCTGAGTTGTAGTTTCTAGACCTCAAAATAATAGGATTTAACCAAAATCGCTTAAATAAAATATGGCTCCCTATTGAGTTACAAGGTGTTTAATTTAAAAATTTAAAAAATAATTTTTGCTCCGTATTTTAAAACTATTTGACGTATCCTTTTCATACGTGGTAGAACGTGTAAGTACTGTAAACCATATGAAATTATGTTAAATACAAGTTTCCGGCTATTACCAGAGGGGTACCACAGGGGACAGTAAATGGTTGACCCTTCCCAAATTCTACGTCACTGGTGAAATTGCCATTTTAGCACAATTTTTAGATTCTCCAATACTCTCTATGGTAATATCATCTTCTTTACTCGTAACGATAAAGTAATTAGTTTTCGAAATATTTGAAGTGAAACATGGAACGGCAAAGTTATTTAGTTATTTTGATTAATATTTGTATTGTGGCGTCTAATTTTTAGTTTCAAATATATCGAAAAAACTAATAATTTTATTGTTAAGAATGAATAATAATATACTCTTCAGTCTTAACGATAAAATCATTAGCTTTCGTGATATTTGAAATTAAAAATTAAGCGGAACAAAACAATAATTAAAATAACTGTGCCTTTACGTGTTTAACTTCAAATATCTCGAAAACTATTGACGTTATCGTTACGAGTGTAGAGTAAGTTATTTACATAGAGAGTATTGGAGAATCTACAAATTGCGCTAAAATAGCAATTTCGCCAGTGACGTATAATTTGGGAAGGGTCAACCATTTGCTTTCCCCTGTCGTACGCCTCTGGTAATAGCCGGAAACCTGTATTTAACATAATTTCATAGGGTGTATAGTACCTACACTTTCTACCAAGTATGAAAAGGATTCGTCGAATAGTTTTAAAATACTGAGCAAACATAATTTTTAAATTTTTAAATAAAATACCCTGTAACTCAATAAGGAGTCATATTTTATTAGGGTGATTTTGCTTAAATCTTAATATTTTGAGGTCAAGAATAGACAACTTAGAGATTGGACATTTTTAATGAAACCCCCTCTATAAGCAAAACTATATCTTTTACTATAAGAAGAAAAAACGACAAAAAAAATTTGTTATTTAGTGAAAAATTTTCAGCAACCCGATCATCGAAATAGCATTTCAAAATGTTTAATCCCCGCGACGTTATTAAAAAAACAAATTATAAACAAATTAGAACAATTTTCAAATGTCATTTTAGAGGGGAGTTAAATTGAAATTTGAATTTATCAATACATTTATCGAAAACATACATTAAAATAAAAGTAATGAGATTTTAAAGAAGTTTGTATTCTTTTGGTAACAACCGCGTTTTTGCAATTGAAAATATAGTAACATTCGATAAACAAATAAAATGTTGTTCTGAAGCTATTTCCTTGTGGCATTTTTATGATTAATTATTTATATGGGAAATAAGCCACAATTAAAATGAAAAAAATAATTTTATTAACGTTTCGACGCCCAAATCGGGTGCCGTTGTCAAAATACAAAATATTACTAAAATAAACTAAAGTGTTGTTGCTAAGCAAAAGAAAAATTCTTCTAATAATTTATTTAATCTCACTCATTTATGTTGGCAATTCAGACATATATTATACATTTTAAAGTAGAAGACTTTAAAATGATATTGCCAATATTTATGAGTTGCGTTCCTGGGACGACTTACTGAAAGATAGTTCATTCGATTACATGAAATTAACCCCAACTCAAGAATATCCGTCATAAAAAATTATAGCATGTGATATGTCTTTAAAAAGACAACCAAATGCAACGACAGTAAAATTCTCGCGTTAGAGACTTCATAGTAAATCACAAGGGAAAACCAGGAAAAAACCTTGTGATACTATCCCGACATCGTAAGTATTTGGTCTTACATTAATTTACTCTCAAAAAATAATACCAAATTCTGACTTGTAACATGTTTAAATTATAAATAATATTAATAATACTAGATATATAAGTAATACTAAAATATAAAATATGTACTAGCTCGATATTATTGACTTACTAATCTTGGTATTTTCTTTCTATTGACTTCCTCTTTCAGTATGGGTAACCACATCCTACTGCATTCTACCGAGGAATTTACGACACAATTGGTTTCATTTAGCATAATTAGAGCCGCTTCTTTGATTTTTCTCTTTTTACTATCTGATTCTTTCAGGACTATACTTGAATCTCTCCACTGAACTCTATGTTCATTATCCCATGCGTGTTGACATATTTGAGATCTCTCAAATTCTCTATTTTTAATATAAGATTGATGTTCACTTATTCTAACGTCTAATGGTCTTGATGTCTCACCTAAATAAAATTGTTCGCATTCACAAGGTATTTTATAAATGCAATTCTTTGTTCTTTCTTGATCATTGTTAGGTTTAGTTTTAGATAGAATAGATCTCAATGTGTTTGTTGTTTTGAATGTTGTTGAAATGTTGAATTTATTTCCTATTGTTTTAAGTTTCTCGGATAGTCCTTTTATATATGGTATTGATATTTTCCTCGTATTATTTCTGGTGAATATTGTAGGATCCCGTTCTAAGTTGTTCTGTTCCATTCGATCCAATCTTGACAATTCCTTATTTATAAACGATAAAGGATAATCATTTTTTAATAAAACAGATGTTAACAATTGTTTTTCTGCTAAAAAGGAATTTTCGTTAGAACAAGTAATTTTGGCTCTATCATATAAGGATTTAATGATTCCCTTTTTAACGTTGATGTTGTGATTTGACTTGTAATTGAGATATCTGTTGGTGTGTGTTGGTTTTCTATACACTTGAGTCTCATATCCAATATCCTTCTTTGAGATCAAAACATCGAGGAAAGGTAGGCTGTTATTGTATTCCTTTTCCATTGTAAATTTTATTGTCTCTTCGTATCTTTGTCTATCGTATCCAACAATTCTGATCTATGAGGCCATATTGAAAACACATCATCTACATATCTCCACCATACTGTGGGTTTTAAATTTTGTTTAGAAATAATATTAGTTTCGAAATCCTCCATAAATATATTAGCCAATAATGGAGATAAAGAAGAGCCCATTGCTAGACCAAAATTTTGTTTATAGAATTCATTGTTTAGTTGAAAATAGGTATTATGGGTACATAATGTCAATAACTCCATTATAGCTGATACATTTAGTCTTGTCCTAGTTGCCAATGTATTATCATTCTCTAATTTCGTTTTGATTATGTTTAAAGTTTTATCTAATGGTACATTTGTAAATAAACTGTTTATGTCAAAACTTACTAAAATATTATTTGGATTAAATTCAATAGTTGATAATTTGTTTAAAAAATGTTTTGTATTTTTTATAAAAGTGTCATCATTATTAGCAAATGGTTTTAGAATGTTTAATAAGAATTTTGATAGTACCATCAATTCTCCTTGTAGTGAACTATCAAAATTCTTATTAAACATTCTAAAACCATTTGCTAATAATGATGACACTTTTATAAAAAATACAAAACATTTTTTAAACAAATTATCAACTATTGAATTTAATCCAAATAATATTTTAGTAAGTTTTGACATAAACAGTTTATTTACAAATGTACCATTAGATAAAACTTTAAACATAATCAAAACGAAATTAGAGAATGATAATACATTGGCAACTAGGACAAGACTAAATGTATCAGCTATAATGGAGTTATTGACATTATGTACCCATAATACCTATTTTCAACTAAACAATGAATTCTATAAACAAAATTTTGGTCTAGCAATGGGCTCTTCTTTATCTCCATTATTGGCTAATATATTTATGGAGGATTTCGAAACTAATATTATTTCTAAACAAAATTTAAAACCCACAGTATGGTGGAGATATGTAGATGATGTGTTTTCAATATGGCCTCATAGATCAGAATTGTTGGATACGTTCCTGAATATTATAAACGATCAAGAAGAGACAATAAAATTTACAATGGAAAAGGAATACAATAACAGCCTACCTTTCCTCGATGTTTTGATCTCAAAGAAGGATATTGGATATGAGACTCAAGTGTATAGAAAACCAACACACACCAACATATATCTCAATTACAAGTCAAATCACAACATCAACGTTAAAAAGGGAATCATTAAATCCTTATATGATAGAGCCAAAATTACTTGTTCTAACGAAAATTCCTTTTTAGCAGAAAAACAATTGTTAACATCTGTTTTATTAAAAAATGATTATCCTTTATCGTTTATAAATAAGGAATTGTCAAGATTGGATCGAATGGAACAGAACAACTTAGAACGGGATCCTACAATATTCACCAGAAATAATACGAGGAAAATATCAATACCATATATAAAAGGACTATCCGAGAAACTTAAAACAATAGGAAATAAATTCAACATTTCAACAACATTCAAAACAACAAACACATTGAGATCTATTCTATCTAAAACTAAACCTAACAATGATCAAGAAAGAACAAAGAATTGCATTTATAAAATACCTTGTGAATGCGAACAATTTTATTTAGGTGAGACATCAAGACCATTAGACGTTAGAATAAGTGAACATCAATCTTATATTAAAAATAGAGAATTTGAGAGATCTCAAATATGTCAACACGCATGGGATAATGAACATAGAGTTCAGTGGAGAGATTCAAGTATAGTCCTGAAAGAATCAGATAGTAAAAAGAGAAAAATCAAAGAAGCGGCTCTAATTATGCTAAATGAAACCAATTGTGTCGCAAATTCCTCGGTAGAATGCAGTAGGATGTGGTTACCCATACTGAAAGAGGAAGTCAATAGAAAGAAAATACCAAGATTAGTAAGTCAATAATATCGAGCTAGTACATATTTTATATTTTAGTATTACTTATATATCTAGTATTATTAATATTATTTATAATTTAAACATGTTACAAGTCAGAATTTGGTATTATTTTTTGAGAGTAAATTAATGTAAGACCAAATACTTACGATGTCGGGATAGTATCACAAGGTTTTTTCCTGGTTTTCCCTTGTGATTTACTATGAAGTCTCTAACGCGAGAATTTTACTGTCGTTGCATTTGGTTGTCTTTTTAAAGACATATCACATGCTATAATTTTTTATGACGGATATTCTTGAGTTGGGGTTAATTTCATGTAATCGAATGAACTATCTTTCAGTAAGTCGTCCCAGGAACGCAACTCATAAATATTGGCAATATCATTTTAAAGTCTTCTACTTTAAAATGTATAATATATGTCTGAATTGCCAACATAAATGAGTGAGATTAAATAAATTATTAGAAGAATTTTTCTTTTGCTTAGCAACAACACTTTAGTTTATTTTAGTAATATTTTGTATTTTGACAACGGCACCCGATTTGGGCGTCGAAACGTTAATAAAATTATTTTTTTCATTTTAATTGTGGCTTATTTCCCATATAAATAATTAATAACAAATAAAATATCTCATAAATTATTAAATACTTTTTAACCATTTTTTTGCTTAATACTGGTGATACTGGTAATATAGCGCAACTCTTCTCCTATTAAACAGAATAATTTATAGTCTTTATTTAAAGCACAAAAAATATTTTTTTGCAAATTTGTTTTTTAAATTTTGTATATAATTATTTAAATAAGTAGGACGTCAAATTTAATCTAGTAAGTCTTAGGTAAAAGTTTTGTCCTTCAGCTTTGTAGAAAAATACCTCAAATACCTTCATTAAAATGTGAATTACTTCAGCAGTTAAAAAAGTAAATATTGTGCAAAAATGACCCCTTTTTAATTATTTAAAAAATGATCCCCTTATATGATCTGGATATTTTTTTGAAAATATCTTTGTACTCACCTAAACTTTGATATAAAATTTGTTCCAACCTGTACGAATTTACATTTTGATTTACATGTAGTGTAATCTTATTTTACTAGACTAATACACTTTATAGTTAGAACAGGGCATATAGAACAAAAAACACCGGAATAAAATAGATTTTTAAATGTAGCACCTAGAGACTTGCAACTTTTTGCATTGTATTCGGGATGACGCCAAAAAAAAGTTTACAATTGAAAAATAGTATAGGTGGAAATATGTAATTACATTTTTACAATGCATAAAATGCATCCAAAAGTGCATAAATATGTCAAAATCCGTATATTAAGGGCCAGATTTTAATAATTGGGGGGCTTTTGGAGTCGCTGAACATGCATATGCCATCAGAACCTACCAACCGGATCACCTGGTGCCCAGAGTGACTGCTAATGCACTTTATTTTGAGTTTCGGCGATTATCGGCACTAAATTGATATAAACAGATTCAACGTCTGTCGTTGTATTCGATGCTCCAGGTAACAAAATTCAGCCGAAGACAAAGGTTCGCTTTTTAATACATATTTATTTAGAATCAAAACATACAAATGATAAGATAATTAGCCTTAATTACTACTCGTTAATTTCGTTAATAAAATAAGAATATATTGTTATGCGCTACTTTATCCCTTTATTTAGATTGATTAGCAAATTCTTAATGTAATTAATTAATCAATTACTTTAATCACTGCCTATGTAAAACAAAACTAAATTCAAATTAACTATTCCAATAAATTTTATTCTCAGGGTAAATTTTGTATTTGATACAATACCTATGATTTGTGGCTTCTAGTATTTCTAGTTGCTTATTTCTTCCAGGGTGGAACAGGGAAATTAAAAACATTCAATATCATAATATAAATGTAATATATTATTCATTTATCAAATAAGCCGTGTACATATGATTTAAAATAATACTAACTTTTACTTTGTTGCAACAATTTCTTACTTAATAAATCAAACTTTAATTCTGATATCTCTTTGTTTTAATAAAAAAAAATTTAAATAAATTAATATTTCTTATACTAAATTTAATAAAATTTACTCTTATTCATTTAAATTGAATTCTTAAATTTTAAATGACTAACTGTGTTATAGTAATGTTCAATAAACAAATAAGGAAATATGGTTCTGATATAAACAAATTCTCTCCATTCCGACAAATAATTTGACTAAACTTTTTGTTTCTCCACTTTCTCTTTTTCTGGATTGCGTGGTTCTCGATTCTCCAAACGTACTCTCTGGATATTGCGACAAATTCCCTCTCGTCCAAAACTGCTTTTAAAACAACACACATGAACTTGCTCGAATTCTCTTAACCTCAATCTCCCTCGGACCAGGAAAATTAACTTTTCAACCGGTCGACAATTTGGTTTCAACTTGATTCTGCTCGCAAAGGCCGATCACAGCACTTTACACTGATTTCTCACTTTTGAAAACTCGACTGCTCTCTTCAGATATCCATTATACAGTGACCCTCTTTTCTCTCGCAAATTCAGACTCTTTCTTATCCCTTCTACCGATCTTTTCCACCCAATCAAAAACACGCCTCTCTCAAAACCTTTCATACCCATTTCTTCTGAACCAAATATTTTTCTATATAACTTTCCAATTTGTCAAATTTTAAGAAATATGATACTTCGTTTTTTCCTACAAACTACTTTTACTTCTAAAAACTGAAACAAAGTGTTTACCATCATTTAAAACCTACCCGGAAACATTTTAAAAACATTATTGTTCTCGCCAAACGATATGTCCCCTTTCTAATCCCGAATTGTTTGTTAGTGTACCAATTAATTTCGTCGAATCATTATCACTAATCGTTTTCACTTAAACGCAACACTGTTTAACAGCTAAATGAGATAGGGATGTGAATCTATGATCTAATGGTCTTTGATATAAATTTAATTTTCTTTTTAAATGATGAAACTATAATTTTTTTGAATTAAAAAAAAAACAATTCTACAACAATATTTATAACCTACGTATCGAACATTAGGTTTGGGTCGATGTGAAGATATCTGGTACATGAATGAATACTACCGACGATCGCGTGAATTAGGAATTACATTTATTAATAAGAAATGGACGTATAAGGATAGGATATCTCGCTCAACTCGCCAGAAGAAGACATGTAGGGAAATACGATCATCGCTCGTATAAGGATAGATAAAAGAAAAAAAAACCGTCGAAATTCGTTCAGCGCACCAAAAACGACGGGGGTTGTGGGATTGTGGAAAAGGGTCGGGATATACTACTTAAACCTCGTTGTTGTTTATTATTCTTGGATCAACGCTCCAAGAATAATAATCAACTAGGCTTTTCATTCCGTCTTTTATATCGTCCGAGACGGTATATAAACACTAGGGTGGGCCGAAAAAATATTTTTTTATCCGATCGAAACGGAGTAGGTTTTAAAAGTTGCATTTGGGGTCCTAAAAGAAAACTGCAAAATATTTTTACTGAAAAAAAATATATTCAGTCTGCGCATTTGACTTAAAATTTCAGTTTTTTTGGTAAAAAGTAACTTTTTAGAAATAATTTTGTACACATTAAGAAATGAGATAGAATGACCGGGTAGCGTTATATATGTTTGTTAACACTAATAGAATAACCCCAAACAGTTTCATTTGTCTTATGCAACATTTTCAGTGTGCGCAAGAACCACCAATTTACGTGATTTTAAGGTTAAATACAATACTTTTATACCACTTACCTTTTCTAATATTTGAAGTCTAGTTGTTTTGAAAAGTCTACAGTCAGCTTTTTCTGTACATTTATCGAGGAAAATATATCATCATTTATGCAACTCTTCGCTAGTTCATAATGAACTACCCAGGACTCACCACGAGGAGGTGGTTGCATGTCGAGTCCCACCCGTGCCCTCCCTTCCACCCAAGCATGAGAGCACGTTGTTCTTTTTGCTTAGGCTTTGAACTCTTTCTTAGAGTCAAACTTAGGCCGTATTGCTCTGTCAAATTGTCTAGTTCTGATTATTTCATCCCTTTTCTTTTCATCGCACACTTGTAGTGCTGATCGTGTGATTTCTTTTACTGCTCTTTCGACAGCTTGAGTATGTGTCGGTAATATTTCCAGCACACCTTCTGCAAGAATATCTGACACGCCGTCAACCAATATTCTGTTGAGGTCCTCTTCTGATAGATGCATGGTAACAGGGGGCTCAGTTACATCCATAAACTGCCATTCAATTAAATCTACCTATTCTTTGGCAGAAAAATTTATTTTAGGAATTTCAAAAAGTCGAACTCTTTCTCTGTCGTTTTTTCTTCTGACTTTTAATATTCGTCTGATCGCAAGCTGACGAATTTTTTCCCTGTCATCGGAGAGCATTGCCACAATCATATTTTCGGGGTGTGCGAAGTATGCATTATTTTTAATGCACTTATGAATCACTTTCTTTTGTTCGTGTGACATATATGATGAAAAGTCCAGCATTTTCCAAAGGTTGCTTGAACCATCCTTCAGTTTGTGATTGCATTTGATAGTGAACCAGCTTGGAGCATAAACTAAGGCAACATATTTGGCTAAATCTTTCAACTGATCTGATGGTGAACTAGATGCAATGTACAATCGGAGTACACGATTGGCAGTTGTCACTCACCGTGCATGATTCAACTTTCCAGGACTTCTATCCCCAAATCGTGGTGGTGATTCTCCTTTAGTAACTATTCTGCATAATGTCGTATAAATATTTCTGATCCATACTCAAATCTACTTTGTTTAAATCGGCAAGCTGTCGAAAGAGCAGTAAAAGAAGTCACACGATCAGCGATACAAGTGTGCGATGAAAAGAAAAGGGATGAAATAATCAGAACTAGACTATTTGACAGAGCAATACGGCCTAAGTTTGACTCTAAGAAAGAGTTCAAAGCCTAAGCAAAAAGAACAACGTGCTCTCATGGTTGGGTGGAAGGGAGGGCACGGGTGGGACTTGACATGCAACCACCTCCTCTTGGTGAGTCCTGGGTAGTTCATTATGAACTAGCGAAGAGTTGCATAAATGATGATATCGCTACTTCAATACAAAAGGGCCACAAATCAAAATCACATTTTTTACAGAGGAGCTACTCAAAGTTTTGACATTTATTTTTGGTTCATTTTTCTTTTATTTTTTATCATTTATATGCAAGTAATATATTGATAGAAAGGTAAATTTAAACTGTATTTGATATTGTATTTAGATACAGCGTAAGTATTTTCCTGAAAGAGATATTAGCAGATATGGCCCTTTTGTATAAAAAATATTTCTTATGTCATGATAGGAATTTGAAATAAACGGACACATACCAAAAAAACAAACATTTTAATCAATGTTTTTGTCACTAATTAATGTAGATTTTGAGTAAAATTATTACAAAAAGTCTTATCTTATAAAAAAAAATATTTTTTTTTTTTTTTTATTTACATTAACGTGCTCGGCAACTATGGCCACTCGCACGGGACGATTACAAACAAGATTACAAGAGGTATAATTAAAGAGCATTAACAAGTTATGTCATAAAAAAAAAAAATTAAAGTTTATGATACAATGATATTTTTTTTAAAAACTGAAGAACTCTGTCTAACTGGTTGGTATCACTTAGAATGTCACATAGCTGCGGTTTTAGTTTGAGCTGTTGTCTTACTACACTGAACTGATGACATTCGGTAATAATGTGGTTCACGGTAAGTTGGCACTGGCATGTTAAACAGATAGGCCGGATATCTGATGACATCAGGAAGCCGTGAGTAAGTTTGGTGTGGCCTATACGGATTCTTCTTATATTTCTAAGGTCTTGTCTAGAGAGTCCTGTGGGGCCAGTGTAAAGTGGCTTATATACTGAGGGCTGGATTGCACGTAAAGATGTATTTAAGGAACTCCAGTGGGTTTGCCATAATCTCCATGTGAATCTGTACGCTTCTGTTTTCAAATCTTTACAAATTTGGATGTGGGTTGTTGACGTGGTATCTGTTGAAGCCGTTTTAGCATGCTGATCTGCAAGTTCATTGCCAGGTATACCAATGTGAGACGGAATCCAAATAAATGTAATCTTAGTGTTTAAGGTAGAAAGGTGGTAGTAACAATGATGGATATTTTGGACAAGAGGATGATCGGTAAATAATTCCTGAATGCATAAAATTGAAGCTAGAGAGTCTGTACAAATGGCAACATTTATATTCGGGAGGTTAATATTCTTAACAGCCTGTAAGATACTATATAATTCTCCAGTATGTACGCTGCACAGAAGAGGAATAAAAGAAGCACAAATAAGATTGTTTTGAGAGGTGACTGAACAGCCAACCCCTAAATCACTTTTGGAAGCATCGGTGTATATTACTTGATCAAAGTGGTTATTGTGTATAATTTCAAAAAAAGCTTTTATCATGAGTTCTTTAGGTGTTTCATATTTATTGAATTTTGTTAAATTTGTGTTAGTTTGAGGGGTCTGCATAATCCAAGGAGGAATTCGATGAAAGGGGATGGGATTTGTCAGTCTAAAATTGATGTCGCTTGTTATTGTGGACAATATAGAAAATATAGGTTTTATTATTGGTGAAGGGGTGGTATAGGTTGTTGTGAATAAACGGTATACAGGATTAAGGGGATTAGAAGAGACAGATGCAGCATAGGAAAGAAGAAGATATTGCCGTCTAATCCAGAGAGGAGGCTCACCGGCTTCACAGTAGACACTTTCAGATGGACTGGAACGAAATGCACCTAGACATAGTCGAAGGGCTGTGTTATGGATAGAGTTTAAGGAATCCAGATCTCTTTTTGAAGCAGACATATAAGCAATACTACCATAATCTAATTTAGAGCGAATTAGTGCTTTATATACTTTAAGGAGCGACTTTTCATCCGCACCCCAGTGATAGTGAGACAGTGTTTTAAGAATGTTTAATCTTTTGTGGCATGCACTTTTTAAATTGAGAATATGTTGCTTCCAAGAGAGGCGAGAGTCAAACGTCAATCCCAGTATTTTACAATGATCAACTACGGGAAGAAGTGAATCATTTATAAATAGAGGTGTAGGGGGCATTGGAGGCCGTCTACTAAATTTAATAACTTTGGATTTTGTGAGGGATAAAGTTAGTCCCAAAGAGTGGGTCCGAGAGATTACTATGTTTATGGCCGCTTGCAAAATTTTAGAACTAGTGGAAGCTGAACGACCGTGACAATATAATATTAAATCATCTGCATAAGCTACATATTTAGTAGGAGATGGTAAATTAAAACAAAGATCACTTATGCCGAGGTTAAATAAGGTAGGGCTTAACACTGAACCTTGAGGGGTGCCATTGGTTTGAGTATAAACAGAAGAGAATACACCATTTACAGAAACTTTGAACGTCCTTTGAGACAAAAAATTTTGTATAAAATAAAATATATTTCCGGTGATATTATGCTGCTTTAACTTGGCGATTATAGCTTGTCGATTAATCGTGTCAAATGCTCCTTTTATGTCAAAAACGACAGCCGTTACTTCATACTTTTCATTTATTGAGCTGGCGATGTCACTTTGTAGAAGGACAAGATTGTCACGAGTGGATCTGTGTCGTCTAAAGCCAGATTGTTCTTTAGGAATAATTTTGTGTTTGTCGAGATACCACTTAAGACGTTTATTGATAATTTTTTCAAGTATTTTACACATGGTACAGGTAAGGGATATAGGCCTATAAGAATCAGGGACAGAAGCAGGTAGATCTTTTTTTTTGATTGGTAATATTATTGACGTTCGCCATTCATTCGGGAATTTGTGGAAAATCCATATTTTATTATATATCTCGAGAAGTTTGTATAGACATGAAGATGACAATTTCTTTAAGAATATGTATGGAAGGTCATCAGGGCCAGCAGCTGTGTTTTTACAGGATTTGAGTGCAGATTTTAATTCGGAATAGGTTATAGGAGAATTCAGATAATTGATATCTTGTGAAACTGGAGAACAATAAGGAAAGGGTGAAGGAAGAGTAGAGGATACAGGGTTAGGCCCAGATTTGTTGTGAAACTTTTCTTTAAAGTTTTCTGCCAGAACTTTGGCTATCTCCTGATTATCAATGATAACCTTTTGATTAAAAAGGAGATTGGAGATCTTAAGATTAGTTTTTTTGCCCTGTATTTGTCCAATTTTTTCCAAACTTGGCTTGGGCTACTATTCTCATTTATGGAGGAGATATATTGTCTCCATGAAGTTTTCTTACTTAATTTAATAATGTATCTAGATTTCGCTCTTGTTTTTTTAAGTGCAATAAGGTTCTCCTGACACTTGTTTCTGCTGTAAATTTTTAGAGCAGATTTTTGCTGCTCCACAGCGTTTTCGCAAGAGGAATTCCACCATGGGACACTTTTTCGTTCAGCTGAAATGACTGATTTTCCAATATGTGCTTCAGCAGCAAGGCGAATTGTGTTTGCGAATTGAGTGACGTCCATATCAATGTTATCAGTTAGAGTGAGTTTAGGTAGGCAATAATCAGTTTCACTAATATAATCAGACCAATTACAATTATTTAAGCGCCAAAAACTTTTAGTCAATATTTGAGAATTTGATGTATCTGAGTTGGTTATAAAGATTGGGAAATGATTGCTGTCGTGGAGATCATCAGATGTATGCCATGTTAATGTAGGAGCTAATTTTGGGTCACTAAAGCTTAGATCAATGTTGGAGAAGGTACCAGTAGAAATATTAAAGTGAGTATGAGAGCCCGTGTTTAACAGACATGTACCCGAGCAATTAATAACATTTTCAACAATTTTACCTCTAGCAAATGTGTGGTTGGAACCCCACAGCACATTATGAGCATTGAAGTCCCCAACAAGTATGTAGGGGCTAGGAAGTTCAAAGATTAAGTTTACCAGCTCTTCCTCTTTGAGAGGGTAGTTGGGAGGAATGTATAAATTACAGATTGTAAGCTTATTCGGACACCAGCAAGTTACAGCTATGGCTTCTAATTTAGAAGAGAGTGGAAGATGTGATGAGAAAATATCAGAAGAAATAAAGATAGAGGTGCCTCCACTGGCTCTTATGCAATTAGTCCTTATATAGTGGTACCCCTCGAAGTGTTTTAAATGAGGAAGTTTGGAATTCTTAGCATTGGTTTCTTGCAGACATATAATGTTAGGTTTAAATTGTGATGTTAGGTGTTGGATTCTCTCCAGCCTAGGGAAGAACCCATCACAATTCCATTGAATTAGCTTGAAAGGATAACTATTCATTATGAGTGCTGTAATTAGATTCAACATCAGAAGGATTATCGGAAGAGGCACTTATACAGTCCTGTGATTCAGCGAAGGAAGAATGTTGTCTTAATTTTTTCAAGATTCTGGTGATACGGTTTTTTAGTGATCGTTCCTTTGTAGCTGTGTAGAGCTGAGATAAGTCGTTTTGAATGCCATCTATGTCAGAGGAAAATTTTTGAGCTTCTTGTAGTGGCGTCGGACATCCAAAAGAATTCTCAAGAAAAGCAATAAGTTGAGTTGAATTAAGTGTAAAATTAGCCGGATTATCTTTGTAAACTGTTTCTATACAAGAAATACAATCAGGCCCCATTGAATAATCTGATCGATGATTAGATTTGGACTTTTTGTTGGCTGGTTTGGCTGGCATCGTGAATAACGGAGGGGTTAAAGAAGTTGATTGGGAAAGAGCAATGGAGGGAGAGAGAATGGTAGGAGTATCAGGAGAACTATCATTAGAGTGTCCTCTTTTTTGTCCTACAGTCAATATGGGTTTTGTATTAGTTGGAGGAGGGATGAATAGGTCCGTAATGGCAGTCGATGAAGGTGTGTCGTTAATGGGGATGGATTCAATTTCTGAAGAAGGAAGTTCTTTTGATGTAGTTAAAGAGTCAGCTGAAAGTGAAGATAAGGGAGAAGCATTAGCCGAAATAAATGTGTGGTCTGGTCCACTGGGGACTTTAGGGCAAGAATCCGCGGTGTGTCCCGTAATTTTACAATGAAAACACTCTAGCCTGTCAGTGGATACAAATATTCTTGAGGAAGTATTTTCATGATTGATTAGCAGAGAAGTTTGCACTTCGAAGTCCTCCTTGTCAGGGAAAACAAATGTAACCCTACGAAAACTCATGATATGAGAATATTGATCATCCGATGTTCCGCATTTAACAAAAGTAACAGGTGCTGCTAGCTGTAAGCCAATATCTTTTAGAGACTGTTCTATCAGTGAATGCGGGATGGAAGGACATACATTAGAAATAAGGATTCTTTTGGCTGGAGAAATTAGCCTGCGGATAGGGACGATGGTGGAATTAATTGTGATATGTGGTGTATTTTTCAATAGTTTATCAACGATGTCGGTCGACGTGAGAAAAATGCAAATTCGATTGTTCGGAATGCGAGACGCAAAAGTAATATTTTTTGGCTGAACTATTTCACCAATGGCTTTAATATATTCAAACAAAACGGTATTTGGAATGGAATGCATGACAACAGCTTGTTCCCTTTTAGGAAACGAAGGGGGAGGAGGCCTGGAGAGTGTGGCAGCGACATAAGATTTTGGGATGGAATTAGGGGTGTTTTGTGTAGATGTAGTTGGTTGTGTGTTGTTCATAATGTGTGAAGTCCTGGTTACCAAGACCACAACACAATATGTGAGAGTACCCACAGACCCTTTCGCAAATTGGAAAGGAAAAAAAGGATCTCAAAGGATCTCACCTGACTTCTCCGGATTTTCACTGGTTTTATCTTAATTACACCAATACGGACAGGAATACAACTATTAGCAATATCTTCAGTTGTTACATTCTTCCTTGCAAAATATTTAGGTTTCAAATCCCCAATCAATGCTAAAAAACCAACAATTTTTCAGAGAACTTTGAAAAATTATATTTAAGTATTGACGTTTATTTGACGTATCAAAAAAAAAAAAAAAAAAAAAAAAAAAAAAAAATATTACAATGTCAGTCTACAAAAATAACAAAAGTTAATTCCAAAACTACTACTAAAAGGTACAATTTATAACTTACTGTCTTAACACTAGCTGGATAATAAAAAAAGGTATCAATGTTTTACAGCTGTTTAGTGTCTCCAATAAAAACAGTTTTTAACAATTCAACAAAATTCAATGTATCAATTGTCAACGGTTCCTAGAGATATAATAAATAAATTAGATATAATAAATAAATCTGGATCTCGGAGGTAAACTTCATAGTTACTGTTCAGCAATGTATTTTTACCAGATTTATTTATGACTATCGGATGTAATAAACCTTACTCAACAATAATAACCCATAGAGAGACAAAAACAGTGCCGAAATGAAGTTTTTATTATTAAATGTGTAAATCTAGACGAGGTAAAAAAATTTGACCAATGTTTATAATTTTTTTCTTACAATTTAAGCAAAACTGTTATTGGTTGAAAAAAATTAAACTTTTAGTACCCCATAAATAGATCTAATGGGTTAATGGTCGCTCGTGTCAGAGCGTGTACAAAATTGCCAATAAGGCACGCTCTCGTATTAGAGCGTGTACATTAAGGGGTTAATAAACTACATAAGAGGCATCAAAACATTTCAATATTATTGTTGTCTGATATAACGAGATCTGCTTATAACGAGGGTCTTGGTCCGCCATTTCAGTTCTCGTTATGGAGAGAGTCTACTGTGAAAGTAAATAAAACATCGGCATTTTACTTTCTAATAATAACATTTGACTGTCATAGAAAAATGCAAAACAGTCGTATCCCAATATATGGTCCTTTTTTATTTTAAATGATATACTAACTAAGAGAATATCATAAGCAAAATGAATGTATTCTGTAATACATCATTTTTGATTGAGAAAAAAAATATATATTATGCGAATATTTTGTATAAAATGGCCTCATTACGCATCTCTTTTGATTAAGAAATAATAATGTACTTACGTGAATCTTCTGTGCAAAACGGACGTATTTCGGAATGTGGCACTTTCGTTTATAAAAACGGTAAAAATGACTAGGGTTTTTTGAAATGTGGCTCTTTAGCACAAAGGAAACGTGCGTTCACTTCGACTGCCAGGACGCAACTAACAAAGTGGCAGTTTTGTCCATATTTTTTCTTTCAAACACAAAAATGCAAAAAGGGCGCAAGTGTTATTTCGATATTAAAAAACGTAAAATACATGGGGATTTCAGTGGTATATAAAAATATGACTGCTTAAGGTTAGATTTTTTTAATAAAAGCGATTTTCGTATTTTTGAATTGTGGCCCTTTTGTACTGAAGTAGCGATATATTTTCCTCGATAAATGTACAGAAAAAAGCTGACTGTAGACTTTTCAAAACAACTAGACTTCAAATATTAGAAAAGGTAAGTGGTATAAAAATATTGTATTTAACCTTAAAATCACGTAAATTGGTGGTTCTTGCGCACACTGAAGATGTTGCATAAGACAAATGAAACTGTTTGGGGTTATTCTATTAGTGTTAACAAACATATATAACGCTACCCGGTCATTCTATCTCATTTCTTAATGTGTACAAAAGTATTTCCAAAAAGTTACTTTTTACCAAAAAAACTGAAATTTTAAGTCAAATGCGCAGACTGAAGATATTTTTTTTTCAGCAAAAATATTTTGCAGTTTTCTTTTAGGACCCCAAATGCAACTTTTAAAACCTACCCCGTTTCGATCGGATAAAAAAATATTTTTTCGGCCCACCCTAATAAACACGTTTTACACGTTTTTCATTGGCGTACTCTAGACGATAAAATTATATTATCGTCACACAGATTACTTTGGGGTTTTTGGGACGCTGAATATGAATACGTCATCAAAACGTACCTCCGGAGAATTTAGGTGCCGAAAAGCCTCAAAACTCCAGAAGATGACGTGCTTCAGCAGTAACTCTGAGCAGCAGCTGCTCCGGGGTTAATTTTGATAATATATTTTTTGTATTAAACGATCTCAAAAATCCCCGAGTAATCTGTTATACAGGGTGAGTCACCACTAACGGGATGGAAGATTACAGCGAAATGGTAAAAGATTTGAAAAAAATTTTAAATTAATAGTTTGTAAGTTAATAAAAGCTACATTTTAAAATTATTTTAAAATATACAGGATGTCCCAATAAATTACCGCGTATCAAAGTTATATTTTTTCTTACGGAACACCCTGTATTTTATTGCATTTTTTAATTGTCTGCAAAAAATAAGGTATAGTTTCATAAAGCTTCCCTATACCCATGTACAGAGTGTTCTGAGTTATGTTGACTTTTCTTAAAATGTAAAGTTTTAAAAAAGGCTTATTCTCAAGTTATTTAAGAAATTATAAAAATATTATTTTACGTCTGAATAGCTAGATATTGGTTGAATGTATTCCATGATTAATTATTACACATTGGTCTACAGGGTGTTCAAAATCTACAGTTTCATTATTGAAGTATTCAATGTGTCATATGATGCTTATTTTAAATGGAACAGCATGTATATTAATAAACAATTATACTAAACAAATTTACCTCTTTCTAATGGTATATAGATGTCCTATACCTAGGTCTCATAGTTTTTGCGTAATTTACAATTATTTAAATTCTTAATCTGTAAATCGATTTTAAAACAAAAGATGAAGTTAATTAATGTCATTGTACGAAATTGTCATTTTATGAAAATACGGTCTGGTAATTATCTTATAATTAATGCATTCCATGATTGAATATTACACATTTATTTACAGGGTGTTTAAAATTTACAGTTTAATTTCTGGATTATTCAATATAGCATAATATGATGGTAATTTTATTAGAACCCCATGTATATTAATCAATGATTATACTAAACACATGTTCCTCTTTCGAATGGTATAGGTATAGATGTTCTATAACTAGGAGTCATAGTTTTTGTGTAATTTACAATTTTCTTAAACGGTACATCGATTTTAAAAATATTTATAGTCACTCTCGATTTTTAAACCCATCATCTTGTCATAGTTGTTATAGAGTGTAGTTGTAAATAAATATGTAGGTATATTTTTATTTGCTGATTTTTAAAATAAATTTTTTTGTTTTTGAAAATAACTAAATACATAACGAAACATAAAGAATTTTAATAAAACAAATACATAAATAATACAAAATGAATCATAACTTACTAGTAAAAAATTATCAGTAGTAATTGCACAAGAGCTCTGAAATTATTGAATTTTTCCCGAGTGACACTTTGACAGTTTTAATTTCAAATTTTAATTATCAATTTTAATTATGTCAAAGTGTCACGAGAGCAAAAATTTTATATTAATTTCAGAGGTCGAGTGCAATTTGTTGCGATTATTTCATGAATAAAACTGTTCAAAACCAAAATTTTATTGTAATTTATTTATGTAAGTACCATTAAAGACACAGTTTTTATAAATATTTGACGATTGAAAGTCATCACTTTTATAATTTTTAAAACATTAATTGTCATTAACCGCTTAACGCACACATTTATTTGCAAAAATACGTCAAAAAATTACCTATTTATTTTATTACAGTAAAATAAACTACGAACAAGACTATTGTCACTAGATATAATCTAAAGTAAAAAAACGCATATTTTTTAGAAAAATATAAAATATCAAATACCCTCATGCGCTCACCCGAGTTAACTCGGTCGTAACTTTTTACATACAAAATACTACAAGTAAGAGAAGAAAATCGCAATTATTCAAGTATAATAATGTTAAATATTGCTAACAGTGTGATACACTCTAAAACAAGGGGTTACACACAGAGGTACGTCACAGTCAGAGCAGAACGTGATGTCAGCAAAATAGAATTCTAATCGTGATCCCACCCCAGTCGGCAGTCGATCGTAGAAAGTTTAAAATTAGAAACGAAAAAACAAGTGGGCACGGGCGCCCATATAAAAATTTTTATGGGGGGCAGACGTGAAGATGTTGCAGATTACATTTCGTATACTTTGGATAACCATATATAGTTTAAAGCACCCGAAAAGCTAGGGGAGCCACGGCCCCCCTTCCCATAGGTATGGCCGCCCATGCAAGTGGGGATACCGTTATTTAGCGCTAGAGGAGTTAAAATTTGTAGGCGCCTTATATATCGTACAAATATTTTAAACACGAGTTAACTTGGTTAAGCGAAAATAGAAACGTAGTTTAAAGCCGAGTTAACTCGGGTAAGCACGTTAAGCGGTTAATGTCACTGAATGTATTTTTTCGTAGCAACGAAGGGCATCTGACGTTATATACTTAACGACGGGAGATTATCAAAAATTATCGATTTAATTCAGATTTCTGTAGCTTTCTATTGGTCAGAATCTCCTATGAATGAAATAATCAGTTATGTAATACATGTTCAAAATGTTTGTACAACAAGCGATTTTAAATGATTTGTTTACATTATTTAACATAGCTGGTGTTATAGACGCAAAAGCGTTCGAAATTCTTAATTTCATAAAAATATCATCTGAAGTAGTAGGGTAGAAAGTGTAACATTTATCTATCCATTTATTTCTAAATTTTATGTTGAGGTTGTTCTTAACATCACGTCAAAAATAAGCAGGAGCTCCGTCCAATTGGAGCCACATGTTTGTTCGCACGTTAAGTGGAAAGTTTTAAGAAGGATCCAAAAAACTTGTTTTAAGAAATTTAAAAAAGTTGCTCCATTCAGATTTTCGTCAAAAAAATATGGGTCGATAACGTACTCGCTCAGAATACTGCCCCAAACATTAACACTTCCTCGGTGTTGGCGATCAACAGTAAAATGTTTGTTTACTGTATCATAATAAAATGAAAGCTATGTCTATTAACTAGACGATTATTATGAAAAGTAGGTAGATTCATCTGTACACAATACATTCTTAAAACAATCATGATCTTCTCTGAACGAAAAGTTAAACTTTCCTGTTCTGTCTAATGCTGGTGTAGTTGAGTTTTATATGGATGATAGTGGTTTTTCTTATGTATTCTACATACAATCGTTTGACTGATTTCCAATTGACACGACATTTTTCTCGTACCAGTATTTGGGTTTTCCGTAGCAGAAAGCAGGACATAAAGTTCATTGACTAACTCGATTGAATCTATCATTAAAATCCCTCAAAAATGTCATTTTTTTGGGTGTCTTCTACATATCAGCATACTTTTAAGCGTAAACTTAAGCTAAGAGAGAGTTTTAAAAATATTCCCCAATGCAAAGTAGCATGTCTACTCTTTCATAGATGGCGTGATTATTAATTTTTAGATACAATTAAATGTGAATGCAATTGGCCCTGCCAAAGGCATTGGTAAGTAAAAAAATTGAATACCATACACGGATGTTTATAGTTTTGATAATATTACCAGACAGTACTGTCATAAACTGACAATGTCATACAATGACATTATTTAACTACATCTTTTAAATAACGCAAAAACTATGACACTTATGTATAGGACATCCATATACCATTTGAAAGAGGTATATTTGTTTAGTATAATTATTTATTAATATACATGGTGTTTCATTTAAAATAAGCATCATATGACATATTGAATACTCCAATAATGAAACTGTAAATTTTGAACACCCTGTAGACAAATGTGTAATAATTAATCATGTAATACATTCAACCAATATCCAACTATTTAGATGTAAAAGTAATGTTTTTATCATTTCTTAAATAACTTGAGAATAAGCCATCTTTTAAAACTTTACATTTTAAGAAACGTCAACATAACTCAGAACATTCTGTACATAGGTATAGGAAAGCCTTACGAAACTATACCTTATTTTTTGCGGACAATTAAAATGCAATAAAATACAGGGTGTTCCATAAGAAAAAATATAACTTTGATACGCCGCCATTTATTGGGACACCCTGTATATTTCAAAAAATTTTAAAATGTAGCTTTTATCAACTTACAAACTATTCAATTTAAATTTTTTTCAAATCTTATACCATTTCGCTGTAATCTTCCGTCCCGTTAGTGGTGACTCACCCTGTATATGTTATAAAAAGAGAGAACATGACTATGACTATAAAAGATATGAAGAATTTGGCTTCGATTAGAAGTGCATGAAAGAAATGGATAAGATGCGGAACCCTAAATCCGACGTCTTGAAGGACACTGAGGATTATGAGACAAAAAAAGAAGTGTTGTTTTTTTTTGTAAACAAAAATACAAAAATGTTAGTTAAAAATATATTAAAAGTTATTTTTTATTTTATTATCTATTTTTTTATATCATTATAACAATTTTTTAATATTTATTTAAAGAAAACATCATTTACAAAAATAAGCATTTACGACAAGCGTCAAACAAATAAAAGTTAAAGGACGCGCCCTCTGGAGGGATAAATTGTGATGTCGAATCTGCAGTTCTCTTAAGTTCTCTGATAACTTACTAATTTTACATCCAATAATATTACTACTAAGGGTACATAACTCGATATAGCAATATCGGGAAATACCTGTTTGTACTCTGAAATGCAAGTTTAATTCGAAATTCTATAATCAGTGGCAACCGAAAGCAAGATTCCTTTGATCTTTGATTGGCTCGTCAATCCTAGCGGTGTATCAAGTTACATAAACTAGAGTTTTCGATAACAAAAACTGTTTAGGTATTTATAATTCCCATCAAAATCTGTTGATATTGTAAGGGTCATCGCGCGAATACTCAGGTTAATTATCGAGTTTAAACCTTTGGTAGCTTCAGAATTAATTGTCAAAGGAGCCAATTTAGTCAAGAGTTCAAACACATTTGCTATGTTTATCGAAATATTCCGTTATAGATGAATTATTTGGAGACAAAAGTTTTATTTATAACCCCATGCCCATACTATTTATTATTATTAGATTAAAAAACAGCTGAGAATACAAGAACACATTAAGGGCGTTGGCGCCAAATTTCGGGCCAATGCTTTCTAAAGGCATTCATTTTTTTCGAATCCTGAAAAAACTAATAATAGTCTAAGAGCTAGTGAACCCTCCGACTAACGGTCTTCCTGTAAGGCTATAAATTTGTATAGTGATAATTCATAGCAGACCAAGGCTAAAAACCATGACCTGGCAGGCATCACCCCTGCACGTGTATCTACTAGGTGGAGCTTAAAGTACATAGTTTAGGGGAAAAATAAACTTTGTCCTGTAAAGGTTAAATTTAGGTATGTGTTTGAGTAAGTCATTTCGAAGAAATGTTTACAATGACAGGCGATTCTGAACAGCATAAGGTTTTTCCTAAAATTATTTTTTTGCATCAAACAAACATTTTTTAGGTTTTTTGAATCATTCCAAACAGAAAAGGTTTTCAGTAATTTTTCTCTTAGGTTAATAGTTTTTTGTTTTATAAGCGATTAAAAATTTTGATAATTGCGAAATCGGCCATTTTTAGCCCTAACTCGGACATTTAACTAAAAATTTCAATATTGCCAAGGTAGGTAGATATTCTTTAAATATTGATTGATGAAATTCCGAAGAGTTTTTTGCAATACAATATCGAAAACCCCTTTGTTTTTTAATTGCTAATCAAGCGGGCGCGAGACTATAGTATAAGTGAGGACGTTTGAGTTTGCATAAATTCATTATCTCAAAAAAGGGCAAATTTGAAGAGAAATCCTCAGTCAGGTCGATTTTTATTCTTAAATTAGGACTTTTTGGCATATATATATATATATATATATATATATATATATATATATATATATATATATATATATATATATATATATATATAATACTAGTGACGTCATCCATCTGGGCGTGATGACGGAAGTGATGATTATTTTAAATGAGAGTTCTCGATATTGTATTGCAAAAAACTCTTCGGGATTTCATCAACCAATGTTTAGGGAATTGCTACCTACCTTGACAGTATTGACATTTTTAGTTAAATGTCCGATTTAGGGTTAAAAATGGCCGATTTCTCAATTTTCAAAATTTTTAATCGCTTATATAACAAAAACTAATAACCTAAGAGAAAAATCACTAAAGACCTTTTCTGTTTGGAATGATTCAAAAAACCCTAAAAAAAACTTTGTTCGATGCAAAAAAAAATAATTTTAGGAAAAACCCCTAATCTTTCCTCTCGCCTGGAAAGGTCTTATGCTGTTCAGAATCGCCTGTCATTTTACACATTTCTTCTAAATGACTTACTCAAACACATACTTTAATTTAAACTTTACAGGAGAAAGTTTATTTTTCTCCTAAACTATGCACTTTTAGATTCACCTGGTAGATACACACGCAGGGCTGATGCCTACCAGGTTATGGTTTTTAGCCTTGGTGTGCTATGAATAATCACTATACAAATTTCTACCCTTACAGGAATACCGTTAGTCGGAGGGTTCACTAGCTCTTAGACTATAAGTATTTTTGAAAACGCAGAGTGATAAGTACTTTATTCAATTAAGTCCTTGAAAATTTCTATTATGTTTATTTTAATAAATTGTCCACTGCTGAACGTATTCCTCCTGTAAAATTTCCCACCTATCTCTGTCTCGAGCTTCCTGGAGGGTGGTGCGCTTTATATCATCCATACATCTAGTCGCTGGTCGTCCTCTGCTTCGATATGCCTCTTGTCTTGGTCACCATTCCAGAATCTTTCCAGTCCATCTATCGTCTATCAATCTAGCAACATCTCCAGCCCAAGCCATTTAGCTATTTCCCCTGCAGCCATGAATCCTGTTATTTTTCTTATTTATATGTTTGGTATCTACTTTATCTCTGATGGTAGAACCAAACAGTGATATTTACATAGCATGTTGTGTAACTCTTATTCTATTTATTGTAACTTGTCATATTTAGTGTTTCTGCACCATATGTGAGAACTCGTAAAACACATTGGTCAAAAACCTTCCTTTTCAAACAAACTGGAATATTAGACTTGGAAATGACATTCAATCTACCAAAGGCAGCCCATGCGGGACTTATCTTTCTTTGTATTTCAGTTGTCTGATTAGCTCGACTTAAGCGAATTTCATGCCCTAGCTAGATATTGCAATTTAATATTACTATGTACTCCCAGAGTTGTACCGGGTGTCCCAATAAGAATGGCTCTCGGCCATATCTCAAGAACCGTTTATAGTACAGCTTTGAGAAAAAAATATTTATTATAACAAAATTTGCCTCGGAAAAAGCCTGGAAATTATTTTCATAATTGTAGGTCCACCGCTAGAGGGCGTAATTGAATATCAAGAATTGAAAAATCAAAATTTTACAAAATTTACCTAATGGAAGGGCACTGGAAATCCAATCATCGTATTTTTCATAAAATTCTGCACATATTTTAATTTCACAAGTTTAGGTCTACCTTTGCAAATAAGAGGTGGAGCAAGCTGAGTGGGAACCTTCTTATGAAAAAATCGCTGTACGTCCGGTTCTTCCAAATCGAATTTTGCATACTTGGTCTCGTTGAAAACAGCTCTTTTTCGTCAATGTGTCTTATTTTCGAAATAGCCTAATAAGTAATATATGAGCTAGGAGGCGTTATTTAAATATTTTCAGAAATCTAGTTTTCTTTGGAAAATATTTAATACAAGTATGCATTTTTAATCCACTGTTACAAAATTAGACCAAATTAACAACATCATACCGAAAACCGCATGTCGATAACTTTTTTCTATCTCGAGATATCTTAAGAAATGTGTAAATTTTAAACATAACTGTTACTGTCACCGATAAACGAGGTTAAGGAAAAGTAGTTAGTGTGCTATGAAAAAAACAAATAAAAATGTTCCAGATGTAAACGTATATAATTAATTAAACAACAATAAGACAAGCAATACTATAAAACCTAACAAAGAAATAAAAGCAACTACTTACTTACTGACGACCTAAATGTTCAAATTATTGCCCATCATTTTCGATCCAAGCATTTACTCTTTCAAGAGTAGATTGAACAGCAGTCTCAATTTCTTCTTTCGAAATGCTTTGAATGGCCTTTTGTATTCTCCAGATTCTAGATCATGTTATCTCTCGTAGTGGGCCTAGCGGCAAAAACAAGGTCTTTAATCCGTCCCCATAAATAAAAGTCTAAAACAGTTAAATCTGTTGTTATTCAATCTACTCTTGAAAGAGTAAATCGAAGATGATGGGCAACAATTTGAACATTTAGGCAGTCACTAAGACTAAGTAAGTAGTTGCGTTTATATCTTTGTAATATTTTATAGTGTTGTTTGTCTTCTTATTGTTTTAATTAATTATATACGTTTAAATCTGGAAAATGTTTATTTGTTTTTCCATAGCGCACTATTTTGCGTAACCTCGTTTACCGGTGACAGTAACAGTTATGTTTAAAATTTACACATTTCTTAAGATATCTCGAGATAGAAAAAGGTATCGACATGCGGTTTTCGGTATTACGTTGCTAATTTAGTCTAATTTTGTAATGAAGGATTAAAAATGCATACTTTTATTTAATATTTTCCAAAGAAAACTAGATTACTGAAAATAATTAAACAACGCCTCCTAGCTTGCATATTACTTATTAGGCTATTTCGAAAATAAGATACATACATTGACGAAAAAGAGCTGTTTTCAACAAGACCAAGTATATAAAATTCGATTTAGCAGAACCGGACTTACAGCCATTTTTTGATAAGAAGGTTCCACACACCCAAACCTCTTATTTGCAAAGGTAGACTTAAACTTGTGAAATCAAATATGCGCAGAATTTTATAAAGAATACAATGCTTGGATTTCCAGTGCCCTTTCATTAGGTAAATTTTGTAAAAATTTTATTTTTTATTTTTGATTTTCAATTACGCCCTCTAGCGGTGGACCTACAATAATTTCCAGGCTTTTCCCGAGGCAACTTTTGTTATAAATATTTTTTTCTCAAAGCTGTATTATAAACGGTTCCTGAGATATGGCGAGAGCCATTCTTATTGGGACACCTGGTACAATAAATTTTAACAGAAATTGCGTCTATGAATATTGGGCTAATAACACTTTCACCATGGGTCTATTGAATAAAAAGAAGTATTTGCTTTTACTTACAAATATTTAAGGATTTACTTAATAGTAATTGAATAAAGTCATTTCTTTAATGCTTTATTTAATAACTATTAACTAAATACTTAAATACAAAGAAGTAAAAGCAAATACTTCTTTTTATTCAATAGACCCAATGTCTATAAGAGGTCTACCTGCCTTGCCTAAATGCTCTGATCGACCCCTGAGCGTCATGTATCCCAGTCTAATATAAATTATGTATTGGTAAAAAATCCCACTCTAATAAGTTAATCTGTTTTTTTTTTCGACTCGTTATAGATGGCACTCTTATCATCATAGAAAAACATTATACAGATCCAAACCTGCAAACTAATTTTTATAGAACCTACTGATAGTACATTTTTTAAGAATGTTTTGTAGAATCAGAATCTGCAACAAAAAATGGAGGTACCTATTACAGATTTTAAGGTTGCCCCACCCAGCCCCGGAAATAGGGGAGAGTCATATTTGGTGTCATTCGATAGATTGTTGAAAATTTTAAAAACATATTTTTCAGTTTTTCATTAAGACTTATATCGCTCATCCGGAAGAAAAGTGACACAACTTAAAAAATGCATAATTCTAGTTATCTTGTTAAATTGACTCCAAATATCGTATACTTTTACCAGGAAAAATGTCACGTAGATATCTACTACCAATTTCGAAAGATAGCGGTAGTGTCATTATTCCTTTGGTGGTAAAATGAATACTTTTATTCCGGAAGAATGACACTTTTCAGTTGGGCTCTGACGTTCGAAGTGAACGTATCGATTTTTATCAGGAAAACCGTTATATTTTGAAAGGTGTCCTAATTTTTTTTGAGTTTCGACGGAAAAGTGAGATATTTAGATTTATGTCGTTTTTCTTGAAAAGGTGAGTAGGTTTCTTATTACATTTTTAATAAAATATAGTCATATTTGGAGTTATGTAATTATTCATGAAGTATTTGATAAAATAAATTTTACGTTTTTGTTTTTTTCCACATGTGACATTGTTCTTGAAAAAATAGATGTACTATTTATCCTCACTGTTGAAATATTTAGAGAAATGACTTTTTTCTCGTATATTTATCTACTTTTTTGTAAATAAATGAACATTTTAATAATTAGTGATATACAGAATTAAATACCTACTTATAGGTTGATTTAAAGAATAAAATAATGTTGTAAAGGCTATAGCGGGATAAGATGGTCAAAAATGCCCCCGCACCGATCAGCCCCGCTACTTATTTTTTCGATAAAGGATATAAAATTATGCCCTCATGCAAATTTTTAGCTTCCCAAAGGTCCTAGAACCTCTTAAATCGAGTAAAGAAGAATTTTTAGGTTTTATTTTTTTGTGAGCGCAATTTTAACTTAAAAAATCTGAAAAAAATCGAGATGATGTATATTTTGAATACAAAACAGCCTGATTTTTTTCAGATTTTTGTAATAAAAAATGAGCCCAGGAAAAATTTTCGAAATTTTCAAAAAATTTTTAGGTTATGTAAATATAATTTGGCCAGCTTTTAAATAGTATTTTTTTGTGTATCTTTTGCCGTTCTTTTGAATGGCAGAGGCAGAATTTTTAATATCTGAGCGGAAAGACCGAAAAAATTGAAAAAACCGTTTTTTGCTGTCTCGAGATGCATCTCGGGACAGCCAATTTTAGGATTTAGGATCCTGACTACAACAACTTAAAACAACACTAAAAGTGTGAATTTTGTCATAAAATTTGGTATGTGGGTTTATAGTAATATTTGGAAGAGCTTTTCCAAATAACTTTTTTCGATATCTCTAACGCGAAGCAAATCGAATCGCATATCGAAAATTCACCCTGTTCGTGGATTCGCAGTAGACCGCGTTTAAAATTTAAATTTCAGTTGACCATTTTAAAAATTGTGAACCATTAACTTGTATGACTGTGCCAAATTTCAAATCTGTATATATTTTGATTGCCGAAATATAGGGGTGTCTTCATCTTAACTGCGACACACTGTATATTATCAATTTGATAATTTATTGCAACTAATATAGACGTATTTTTTATACCTAGATTCAAAAAATATACATTCCAAATACTGACTAATTCACTAATTTTATCATAAAAAGTCAAATTGATTGCATTGAAAATTGAACCAATTAATGCGTATTAATATAATATTATAATAATTATAATATACAGAGTGAGTTTTATGTATAGAAACCCTCAATTATCTCGGAAACATCTTGCATAATTTTTATAGGTTTTGGTGGGTAGGGGTTTTCTAATGCAGCCGATATTATAGTGATAATTACATTGTTGTCAGATCTTCCGTTTTTCTGTAAATCTAATGAATTTTCTTTTTTTTTTGCGTTTTGAAGTCCTTAGGAAATACTGATTATTTTTCATGTTATATTCTCTATACCTAAATGCCACAGTTTCGGAGTTATTGCTACATGTATTTAAAAAAAAATTAAACAAATTATAAATATCAATTTTTTTGGCCCGTGTAGTTACATTCGTGGATCATTGGGAAGAAAAAATGTCTTTTGTAATTTTTCTCTAAAGTTTTTCGAGATCCAAATAATTTAATTGAAAAAAATCGAATAATGACGATTTTCAAGGTTCAAAAACACAAATAAAAAATATTATTTTTGAAACTGCTGAGTAGCCAAATTCAAGCTAAGGACTTCTTCTAGGGGTTCGCTATAAAAATTTTTGTCCCGTTTTATTCTAAAACATTGCCTTTTATTAATTGTTAGTGAAGCGCATATGAGAGGACGGGAGATCGGGGTATATTAACAACTAAAAAACAATATTTTAGAATGAAACAAGCTTAAATTACTTATTGGTCACTTATAAAATAAGTCTTGAACTTGAATTTGTGTAGACAGTTTTCAGTTTTAAATTGTTTATAACTCGAACTCGTTTAACTTTAGAGAAACATTACAACAGAACTTTTCTTGTTCCCAATAGTCCAAAGAACGTAAAATAATGTCTACCCGGGCCGAAAAAATTGATTTTTATAATTTGTTTAAATTTTTTTTTAATAAATGTAGCAATAACTCCGAAATTATGATTTTTAGATATAGGGAATATAACATGAAAAATAATTAATATTTCTTAAGGACTTAAAAAAGCAAAAAGTAGAAAGGGTATTCCAATTGAAGTAAAAAAAATTAGATTTTTAGAAAAACGGAAGATTTGACAACAATGTAATTATCACTATAATATCGGCCGCATTAGAAAGCCCCCATCCACCAAAATTTATAAAAATTGTGCTAACCGTTTCAGATATATTTGAGGGTTTCCGTACATAAACCTCACTCTGTATATTATATTATTACACATTAATTGGTTCAATACTTCAATGCAATCAATTTGAACTTTTTATGATAAAATTAGTGAATTAGTCAGTATTTTGAATGTATATTTTGAATCTAGGTATAAAAAATACGACTATATCAGTTGCAATAAATTATCAAATTGATAATATACAGTGTATCGCATTTAAAATAAAGACACCCCTAATATTTCGGCTATCAAAATATATTCAGATTTGAAATTTGACACAGTCATACAGGTTGATGGTTAACAATTTTTAAAATAGTCAACTGAAATTTAAATTTTAAACGCGGTCTACTGCGAATCCACAAACAGAGTGAATTTTCGATATGCGATTCGATTTGCTTCGCGTTAGATATCAAAAAAAAATATTTGGAAAAGCTGTTCTAAATATTATTATAAGCCCACATACCAAATTTTATGACAAAATTCACACTTTTAGTGTTGTTTTAAGTTGTTGTAGTCAGGATCCTAAATCCTAAAATTGGCTGTCCCGAGATGCATCTCGAGACAGCAAAAAACGGTTTTTTCAATTTTTTCGTTCTTTCCGCTCAGATATTAAAAATTCTGCCTCTGCCATTCAAAAGAACGACAAAAGATACACAAAAAAATACTATTTAAAAGTTGGCCAAATTATACTTACGTAACCTAAAAAATTTTTGAAAATTTCGAAAATTTTTCCTGGGCTCATTTTTTATGACAAAAATCTGAAAAAAATCAGGCTGTTTTGTATTCAAAATATACATCATCTCGAATTTTTTCAGATTTTTTAAGTTAAAATTGCGCTCACAAAAAAATAAAACCTAAAAATTCTTCTTTTCTCGATTTAAGAGGATCTAGGACCTTTGGGAAGCTAAAAATGTGCATGAGGGCATAATTTTATATCCTTTATCGAAAAAATAAGTAGCGGGGCTGATCGGTGCGGGGGCATTTTTGACCATCTTATCCCGCTATAGCCTTTATCAATTATTCCTGATTTGTTTAATGTTTATATTCGTTAATGACTCTTACATTCACTGAAATAATAATAATAATATATGTTTACAGAATTGGTCGATTTGATTTTGATAATCTCGAGTTCTTGAGAATAAGCATAATTTCTTTATTGAATGGGGAATTCTATTTAAAAATAAATATTAGTAGGTATTAGTTGTGCAGTCGTATTCGTTTTTTTTTTTTGTATGGAACAAAAATTCTCAGTACGTTAGTTTTTTGTATTTATTATTTGTCCTCCAAAAATATTTTTGGGTTTATAAAACAAACTTCAGTAATTATGTTTAAAAATAATTTTAATATACTTTTAGATGTCTTACTACAACAGATCTCACCTTCTTGTTAAAATGGCAAAGAACTACAAGCCAGATGATATAAACAATAAAGAATAGACAATAGAGAATGTGTACAAAATGATCTGAATAATGGAAACTACATGTTGAACGCTCGTATTTTTAACAAAGAATTTAATCCAGAGGTTCCCAAACTATTTTTTCTCGTAGACCCCTTTAAAAAATATATTGGTTTCGGTGGAACCCCTGCTGCTATATTTTTACCATACTTCCAATGAAAAACATTGGGGGGGGGGGGGGTAAAAATAAGACATTGAAGGACTTTTTCGTCTTCTTTTCTTTTCTTTTCTCAAAATATCATTTTAAGCGATTTTACAGTGATTTGGAATCTATTTAAACAAATTTGCATTTTTTATCGAAATTATCAATAATTGAAAAAATTGTGTTTTAATATAAGGGTTATCAAAATGTGATTATTAGGCATTATAACAAGTTTTTTGTTTTAAAACAAGTTGTTGATCAAACTTTAGCGTAGAAAACGATAAAATACTGTTTTTCCATTTTCCTCCATTCTCAAAATACATGTTTTTCTATTTGGCTGAAAATTTGCCCACATATAGCCAAAACACAGGACTTATGTGTATAATGGTTAAAAGAATTTGTATAGTTTTACAATACAAGAAAAGTTACATGCAATAAAGAGTCAAAATTATATAGTACAGTCGGGTTAGCATTTGATCTTGCATGCCGAGCTACCCAAGCAAGATTCTATTTTTCTAATCTTAAGGGGGTCAATAGTAGTATAAATTTAAAATCTCGAATAAAGGAGAACCGTTTTTGCTCAATATCTCCGCCATATTTTTAACGTTTCGACAACAAGTGTAAAACTGAAGTTGTGGAAAATATGATTTCGTATAATTTATTCTATTATAAATTTTTTGTGCCGTCGATATTTTCCGAGTTATGGGAGAAAGAGTGACAAATACAGCATAATTATTGAATTATCTCGTTTATTATTAGTTTTATAACAAAAATGTACCTATACAAAAATGGAGAGAATTAAATTTTATACAATTTTGATCTCTCTCATGTTTTTGCTAAAATCAATATTTCAGGTAGTACGTATGCGGTAAACGCGCGAGCATAAGCCCTGATTGATTTGATAGCAGTGGTTTTTGTTCAATATCTCCGCAATTCTCAACTTTTCGACAAAAATGGTAGGAATTGAAATTGATCCAAATAAATTGTGTTTACAATAATTATTATAATTTTTTTAACCATTTTTTTCGTATGGCGGATATTTTCCGAATTAATTGTACTTACAGTAGACGCCTACATATATTTTTGACTCTGATATTATTCCTCGTATTTTTTTTGTATTTTAAAACGATAAAAATCCTTTTAACCACTTAAACTCCTGTGTTTTGGCTATCTGTGGGCAAATTTTCAGTCAAATCGAAAGACATGTATTTTGGAAATGGAGGAAAATGTAAAAACGGTATTTTAACGTTTTCTACACTAAAATTTGATCAAAAACTTGTGTTTAATCAAAATAACTTGTTACGATGCATTATAATAATATTTTTGGGTCATTACTCTTAAAATATTATTTTTTCTATTGATATTTTACAAAAAAAAATGCAAATTTGTTTAAATAAATACCAAATCGCTATAAAATTTTCGTGGACCCCCACTTGCAACTTGTGAACACCCATTTTTATTTCACGCCAACGTAAACCCCCGTTGAATCCCTCGTGGACCCCTGGAGGTCCACCTGGACCACTTTGGGAATCACTGATTTAATCTGTCTTTCTTTGTCCCAAAGAAAGACCAGTGCGAAATATGGGTCTACAGATCAAGTATGACGTGCATCGTGTAAAACCAGATTTATCTCGAAAAGAAAAGGAAAACGATAAAAGTTCTAACAACACAGTTGCAGTCAATGATCTTCAGGAGGTTTCACCATGCCCGTCTGGAGAAGCTTCATCCTTTTATTATATTTCCAAAGTGAACGTTTACCATCTAACTATCTAGTCCAGGGCGCATCTGTTTTGAGATGGACGTTGAGAGGTGACTCAAATTTTTTTGCAGAAATTGCTTGAAAATAAATCACATAATAATATTTGAGCTATCCTCCCTCTCAAACAGGTCCGGAACATTGTTTAAATAATCAAAATGTAAAAAATTGAAGGAAAAATTCGATTTTTTTCTTCGTTTTTTGATTATAACTTTAAAAGTATTCATTTTCGAGAAAAGTTGTGCTGACATAAAAGTTGTGTAATTAAATTTCCTACAATATAGAATTAGTTAACAATTTAAAAAACAGTCACCCTAGTTGCAAAATAGCAATAATTGCGAAAAAAACATACAAAAACAAGTATTTGCATTTTACGTTTTTCAACCATTTATGCTACACTTAGGACCTTCATATTTCACTCAGAAAAACTTTATGATACACTAAAATAATACTGTAAATTTGATTAAGATCGGTTCAATAGATTTTGCAAAATAAATTTTGCAATCCAGCTTTCGCAAAAAAATTCATTTTTTCAAAATGTTACAGGACTGAAAATAAAGCAGATAGTAAGTTAAATTTTTTTTTTGCTTATAGAAGTGTACTGTAGCTTTCATTTTCAATTTTCAAAATTAAAATCGATTAATTACCACGGCGTCAGAAAATTTTTGAAATAAATAATAATTTTTCGTGCTACGCGCAGAACAGCGGTGTTCGATTCACACAAGTTGATTTCCACCAAAATTTCTTCCAATCTTTATCTAATATATTATTTTCTTACTCTATATTTTGTTGTATTTTAATATTTTAATTCCACAAAAATCAAACTAATTTTATTATTGTTTGTGAAATATTGTTTAAACAATTGCATATGTTTAAAAATTATAAACTTTTATTATTTAAGTTACAATATATGAACAAAGAAAGTTTTTGCTAATAAAAGTGTAATTTCAAAGGATAGAGTATGTGTTTTTATTTTGCAATAAACAAATTTATTTATTTATATCGAAATGTAATAAAAAATAAAATGTATCAATCATTATCAAAGGTCATTGGAATTCCCAATCAGAGCAAACTATCAGCTGTCCTGCGCGTAGCACCAATAATTAATGTTTATTTAAAAAAAATTCCTGACGCCGTGATGTTAATCAATTTTAATTTTGCAAAATTGTAAATGAAAAGTACAGTACAGTTCTATATGAAAAAAAAAATTCAACTTGCTATCTGCTTTATTTTTAGTCCTGTAACATTTTGAAAAAATGAATTTTTTTTACGAAAGCTGGATTGCCAAATTTATTTTGCAAAATCTATTGAACCGATCTTAATTAAATTTACAGCATTGTTTTACTGTATCATAAAGTTTTTCAGGGTGAATTATGAAGGTCAAAGTGTAGCATAAATGGTTGAAAAACGTAAAATGCGAATACAGGTTTTTGTATGTTTTTTTCACAATGATTGCTCTTTTGCAACAAGGGTGACTACTTTTTAAATTTTTAACCAATTCTATATTGTAGGAAATTTAATTATGCAACTTTTATGTTAGTACAACTTTTCTCGGAAATAAATACTTTTAAAGTTATAATAAAAAAACCAAGAAAAAAATCGAATTTTTCCTTAATTTTTTGACATTTTGATTATTTAAACAATGTTCCGGACCTTTTTGAGAGGGAGGATAACTCAAATATTATTATATGATTTATTTTCAGATTTATTTTCAAGCAATTTCTGCAAAAAAATTTGAGTCACCTCTCAACGTCCAACTGTATTAATATTTTTACAGATGCGCCCTGGTCTAATCTGCAACATTCAAACTGAAAATGTTCAATGTTACATGTGGCATGAAGGAGATATTCTACGAGGAGTAAATGAAATAGGTTGATGTATACTAAAATACCTCAATAGGATAGAAAAAGGGAAAAATAGGAATATTATATTTTTTTCTGGTAACTGTTCAGGCCAACAGAAAAACCGTTTTATGATAGCTGCATACGTATACGCCATTTAGAATATCGATGTGCTGCAGAGCATAACACAGAAGTTTTTGATTACAGGACACAGTCAGGATGGCATAATGAGGGATAGATAATGCTCATTCAGTTATTGAACGCCAAATTAAAAGATAAAAAAGATCAGTACCTGTATTAGTCCTGTCGCCAGGGGGGGTACAACGGCCTCCTTAATTCAGATGGACTTACCCAAGTTTTTTTTATATATTTTGACCCGTAGAATACGAATTTTTTGGGTAACAGTTGATCCGGATGTCGATAAGATTGTTATAGACAAAGAACTTGAGGAATTACATAACAGTGATTTCTCGCAAAACAAAACATATTTTTGTATTTTTTGGGTCATTATAAGCAAAAAATATTCCTACAAGTTTTTTCGTAGAATGCATAGTTTTCGAGATAACCGCGGTTGAACTTTCAAAAAATCGAAAAATTGCAATTTTTGAACCCGAATAACTTTTGATTAAAAAATAAAGTAGCAATTCTGCTTACCGCATTTGAAAGTTTAAGTCAAATTATATCGGTTTTGATTATTTGCATTGCTACAAATTAATTTTTTTATTGTTAAACTAATCTATAAACACATAGGTTTCCCGTGCCTAATACATGCGTTTTAACGCATGCTACGTAGAAATTGCCTCGCTTGCACTTGTAGCTACTCTACCTACTCGTTCGATTTTAAATGAGAAATCATAGAAAACATCACTCACATACTAGGTGTTTACTACAGTTTACAGCTTTCTTTAACAATAAAATAATAAATTTTTAGCAATGCAAATAATCAAAACCGATATAATTTGACTTCAACTTTCAAATGCGGTAAGCAGAATTGCTACTTTATTTTTTAATCAAAAGTTATTCGGGTTTAAAATTTACAATTTTTCGATTTTTTGAAAGTTCAACCGCGGTTATCTCGAAAACTATGCATTCTACGAAAAAACTTGTAGTAATATTTTTTGCTTAAAATGACCCAAAAAATACAAAAAGATGTTTTGTTTTGCGAGAAATCGCTGTTATGTAATTCCTCAAGTTCTTTGTCTATAACAATCTTATCGACATCCGGATCAACTGTTACCCAAAAAATTCGTATTCTGCGGGTCAAAATATATAAAAAAAACTTGAGTAAGTCCATCTGAATTAAGGAGGCCGTTGTACCCCCCCTGGCGACAGGACTATATATATCCCTGATCAGTATCAGTATGTGACGCTTGTACAGAGTGCTAAAAAATCTGGAGAACCATACAAAGTTAATGCAATTTATGCTGTATAAAAGGTATATTTAAAAAAACCCTAAAAAGGGCCACATCAATTCACATAACTAGTTTTCGACTGGTTTACCAGTCATCATCAGTGCTTACGTGCAATGTACATGTTAGCCACCAAAATGCTATTTTACAAAAATATGTGGGTCAAAGCCCATTTCAAGTAGTCCGTTAAGGAAACATAAGTATAAAAACTACCTTAAGCCTTGATGTTTAAAATATAATTTAATTTGCCCTAGGTAACATCTGAAATTTGGGTGTGACTTGTTCACATGTTGGAAGTTTGACGGCAAGTCCTTCTTGTGTGTTCTTATAAAAAACTTCTGTGTTCTTATACAGCATTTATTGTTTTTGTATCACATGGTATACAGCCAACTACAGGAAAACTTTTTTCCTTGTGGATTTTTAATGCAATTTGTCATCAATATATTTATGATCTGAAGCAATTAGCAGCTGATATGAGTTTAAACTCTTTTCTCAAGAACACTAATGGCGAACCCGTAAAAATTTCTGATACAAAAGTTTTGAAAATCATAAAAGAATTTCCTGGAAAATTGTTTTATAAAACCTCGTACTAGCAAGAACATTTTGATAGTGTGTTGCTATTGAATCAAAGAAAAAAAATATCAAACCAAAATTGAAAAAGGTTTAAAAAATAAAGTGGGGATATAAGAAAAAAAGAAGAAAGGGCTGTTCTCATTATTTAAAAAAATTGTATCCCCAAGTGCTCTTTGCCATGTTATGAGTCTTTGTAGATTACTATATAGGTACCTGTTATATTTAAGTATTTTCGTTTTATTAAGTGTTAGACATAAAATGTTTATTTTTTTTATATGTTTAATAATATTTTTTATACTAGTAAGATTATTTCATTCATAGGAGATTCTGACCAATAGAAAAATGCAGAAATCTAAATTAGACTGATAATTTTTGATAATTTCCCGTCGTCAAGTATATTACATCAGATGCCCTTCGTTGCTACAAAAAACTACATTCAGTGACATTAATGACAATTAATGTTTTAAAAATTATAAAGTGATGACTTTCAACCGTAAAATATTTATAACCACTGTGTGTTTAATTGTACTAATTTGTACTTACATAAATAAATTACAATAAAATTTTGGTTTTGAACAGTTTTTTTCATAAAATAATCGCAACAAATTGCACTCGATCTCTAAAATTAATATAGAATTTTTACCCTCGTGACACTTTGACAAATTTCACTCGCTTTCGGCTCGTAAAATTAAAACTGTCAAAGTGTCACTCGGGAAAAATTCAATAATTTTAGAGCTCTTGTGCAATTACTACTGATAATTTCCATATTATTATAAATAAAATTTCATTTCTCAAGTTAATACTTTCATTAATTTTTTAAAAAGTGACCAACATTTTAAAATAAAAGTGACATAAGTCAAAAGTTTCATTTTTTTTCTTTGTTAAATCAGATATAATATTTTTTTTGGTTTTGCTTCTTACACAATTAGAAACATTCACTTATCCATATTCTTCATTTTTCATTTGAAAATTTTAGCAATTACCGTTTAAAACTGATGGTTAAATTAAGATGTTAATGATGTTTTTTGACTTGTGACACTGTTCTTCCGGATGAGCGATATGTCTCGAGACATTAGGCCTTTTCCGTATGGGGTTTCTATTTAAGATTTTAAAGTTGCCCCTACCCACTTCCAGGGGGTGAAATGGGGAGAAGTGTTTAGAGGCATTACATAGTTTTTTGAAAAATATTGAGTACATTTTTTTAGTTTTTAGGTATTTTTTTCAAGAAATATTCCTCCATCCCGTGTCTGTTCACACACTCCATAATAGGTAATAAAAGTTCTTGGCACAAGAATGTTTTGAAAGAATTTAAAATGTCAAAAAGAAAATCTTATTTGTTACTAGGAAACGCTTTTCCATATTGCCGCATCTAGATTTTCTGCGACGATTACTTTCACGTTTTCAATTTTCCCCGTAAACAAAACCTTCAACATCAAATTTCAATATTAATTTTCCTTGGGAATCTCTGGCCGTGTAAGGATTCTGTTACTTCTTCTTGTTAAATTGGTTGCCATATCAACATGCTTTGAGGTTCTTCAGTTTATATTACTTTTTACCGTAATCATATAAAGGGGCCAATTTCATATTTTCTAATTTAGAAATATGTTAGTGTTTTTGAGGATATTTTTTAAGTATTGGAGTATTATACAGGGTATTACAGTGTAACAAAAATACAGGTCATAAATTAAACCACATAATCTGGGACTAAAAATAGTTCCAATGAACCTAACTTACCTTAGTACAGATATGCACATAAAAAAGTTACAGCCCTTTGAAGTTACAAAATGAAAATCGATTTTTTCGAATATATCGAAAACTATTGGAGATTTTTTATTGAAAGCGGACCTGTGGCATTCTTATCGCAGGAACATCTTAAAGAAACATTATAATGAAATTTGTGAAACCCGTAAAAATTTTATGGGGGTTTTTCTCTTAAACCCCCTCAAACTTTTGTGTACGTCTCAATTAAATTATTATTGTGGTACCATTAGTTAAATTCAATATTCTTAACTTTTCTGCCTCTTAACATTTTTCCGATAAGGCAGTTTTTATCGAGTTGAGGCTTATTTTTTAATATGTTTACATACAAATTTTATGGGGGTCTTTTTCTTTTAAACCCCCCAAATGTTTGTGTACGTTCCAATTAAAATATTACTGCGGTGCCATAAGTTAAACACAGTGTTTTTAAAACTTTTTTGCCTCTTTGTATTTTTTCGAGAAGGCACCTTTTATCGAGATGTGGCTTCTTTTTTATATGGTTCAAAATATACCTAAAAATGTAAAGCATACATAAATGTTCATATTATTACCAAGTCTCCATATAAATAACGTTTGATTAAAAAATAAAATAGCAATTCTGCTGACAGCATTTGAAAGTTTAAGTCAAATTATACCGGTTTTAATTATTTGCGTTGCTAAAAATTAATTTTTTTATTATTGAACAAAGCTATTTGTTTATAAGCCAAAAAATTGTTTATAAATTTAAAACATTGCTGGGGCCCCTTAAATAATCCGATTTTAATTATGTAAAATGTATTTAGATAGGTAGAGCACTTATTTATATGTAAAAAAAAAGCCAACTTCTAAATGGTCTACTTTTTGTTCAGAAAGATTTTAAAAAATTTGAACTTTTTTAAAAACATTTAGATTGCAAATTTATTATGCAAAATTTATGAGGTCGATTTTAATGAAATTTGGTACACGATTTAAGTATGTTACAAAGAATTTCCTAAGCGAATTACTAAGGTACTAAGTGCCACCAAAGTGGTTAAAAAATATTGAATAACAGACTTAATTTGCTCCCTTATTTTGTATTTATTGCTATATTGCAGAAAAGGTAATACCTTAAGACATTTTTTACTAGTCGAATATCATACAAAATTCAATTATCTTTATTTTATTTTTCTACGACTTTGTTCCAAAACGAATCGTTTTAAAGTTATAAGCAAAGAAAACAGAAAAAAATCGATGTTTTTCGAAATTCTTAAATATTTTAATTTTTTTATTAATGTTCTGGGCATATTTGAGAAGGAGCATAAGTCAATTATTATTACTGAAGGTGTTACCTAACTTTATCTGCAAAAATCCCAATGCCACCTCTTACATCCAAAAATAGACGTTTTTTCGCAGATCCTTACTGGTCAATATACAAATATGTGGTGGATTTGAAAAATATTCAAAATATCTCGATACATTTCGAAAAAGTACTAAATGGCAAAAAAGTTTTAAAAACATTGTGTTTAACTAACGGTGCTACAATGATAATTTAATTGAAACGTACAAAAAAGTTTGGGGGGGGGGTTAAGGGAACAACACCCCCATAAAATTTTTATGGCGCGCATAAATTTGACTATAATTTATTTTTAAGATGATGCTGTCATAAGAATGCAACATGTCCGTTTTCAATAAGAAACCTCAAATAGTTTTCGATATATTGGAAAAAATCGATTTGTATTTTGTAACTTCAAAGGGCTGTAACTTTTTTTATGTGCACATTTGTACTAAGGTAAGTTAGGTTAAATCCAACTATTTTTGGTCCCAGAATATGTGGTCTAATTTATGACCAGCATTTTTGTTACACCCTGTATATTATACATATTTCGTTAATATAACGTAATAAGTTTGTGCAAGAGTAAACTTAATTTCCTATTATGTCACCAGTCCGGTAACAAAACGTAGCTCCAAATTCTAATTTAGTAGATTCGGCCACTCAGTGCTACATCATTTTTTGAAAGCACGTTTACGGAATATGGCGGAGTAAATTCGGAGAGGCACGTTTAAACGGAATGGACTTGTCAAGTTTAGAAAGACTTTTTATTCTCCAGCTGTCTGTAATTGGCTGAGAAAGGAATTCTGAAGTATTGCCGATTCTGGAAAAAGTATTGCGGGTTTTTGTCTCAGTTATTTTTATTCGCATTGTTCTTTCCTCCAATGAAAAAATTTATGTTCGGAAGGTTGAATCCTTTGGTGCAAACTGAATCTGAAAGTGCAATTTTATTAAAAGTAGTGGTAACTTGTTTTTTATATTGATTTCTAAGAAACTAAAGTATTTAATATAGAAAATAAGGAAAAAATAAAAAAATGGACTTTGGAGTATGTATATGTATTACATTATGAAAATTTTTGGAAGTCGTGTTGCTAATAATTGACCAAAATATTGAGTGCAATTGTACTGTTCAGGATTCTGTATTGTTATTAGTTTGAAAGTATGCATTTATTCAATTTTATTCAGGAAACAGTTAGAAAACTAATTCTGAATGTTTTAGCCAAGCCGCACACCAAAGAAACATGAAACGAAAAACATGAAACATGAAACGAAAAACATGTTTCATGAAAAGAAAACACTGCTAACAAAATCTCAAAGTCCGCCTACTAATGAAAAGAGTGTGATTCATGCTTATGACACATTTTTATTTTCGGAGAGTCTCATAAATGGCCGGATATATATTTGTTTAGCAGTGGTTTATTTCCATGAAACGTAATTTACGTTTCATGTTTCTTTGATGTGCGGCCGGGCTAAGGAGAGGTAAGCAAGAGAAAAACAGAAAAGTAATGATTTAGAGAATGCTGTAGAGCAGTGTTTCCCAAAGTGTGGGTGGCGACCCCCTGGGGGTCGCAATGAGGTACTAGGGGGTCGCCGGAAATTTCCAAAATAAGACAAAAACACTACTTTGTTAAATCATGTATTTTTATTTTAATAAAGCCGTAAATTCGGAGAGGCACGTTTAAACGGAATGGACTTGTCAAGTTTAGAAAGACTTTTTATTCTCCAGCTGTCTGTAATTGGCTGAGAAAGGAATTCTGAAGTATTGCCGATTCTGGAAAAAGTATTGCGGGTTTTTGTCTCAGTTATTTTTATTCGCATTGTTGTTTCCTCCAATGAAAAAATTTATGTTCGGAAGCTTGAATCCTTTGGTGCAAACTGAATCTGAAAGTGCAATTTTATTAAAAGTAGTGGTAACTTGTTTTTTATATTGATTTCTAAGAAACTAAAGTATTTAATATAGAAAATAAGGAAAAAATAAAGAAATGGACTTTGGAGTATGCATATGTATTACATTATGAACATTTTTTGAAGTCGTGTTGCTAATAATTGACCAAAATATTGAGTGCAATTGTACTGTTCAGGATTCTGTATTATTATTAGTTTGAAAGTATGTATTTATTCAATTTTATTCAGGAAACAGTTAGAAAACTAATTCTAAATGTTTTAGGAGAGGTAAGCAAGAGAAAAACAGAAAACTAATGATTTAGAGAATGCTGTAGAGAAACTCACCATAAAAAAACATAATGCAAGACAATGCTTGGTTAAAAACATAAGTAATAAAAACAAAAGAATCAACAAGTAAAAAACGAGACCTAAAAGGTTTATGGAAAAAATCAGCAAATAAAACTGAAATAAAATTTACAAGAAAAGAAAGAATCTACTAAATTATAAAACACTCAAACATGAAGTAAAAACCACTTCTATGTTATTGGTATATATTAAAAATTTTAAAAATCCCAATGGATTGAAAAAATGTGTCCAATTCAGAACGTTTTCGGACCTATCATTGAATTCGAATACTTGCTAAATAGCCCCAGAACCAAACAATGGTTGAAATTATAATTCAATCTACATTATGTTGTAGTGAAATTGAACAGGCTAAACGCCGATGTTAAAATACATAACCTCCGGGAACATGGTAAAACTCCACCAGTAAACTTAATCAACCATCTTATACCAACGTTGACTACAAAAAGTGTGGTGACACTTGGTAGTCAACGTTGGTCTAAGATGGTTTTTAAAATTTTTAATAAATATACCAATTACATAGAAGTGGTTTTTACTTCATGTTTGAGTTTTTTAACTATATGATATACAACCAACCTAGGGAACTACCCTTTTTAGTACTAAATTATACTTCTTTAATTGCCGGATTTGCACTCGGCCAGAAATATTGTCTGAAATACAATATCAACGCGAGTGAAGTGTTCACATCAGTCCTCAGCAATGTCCTCACAACTCATTTACTCATCTTAATTAAGGATGGAATATGACGACACCATCGTCTTGCTCATTTGCTAACGTGCCGTTTTGCCGGCGGCAAGTGAGCGAAAGTGGCTGAATGTGAACACGCACGCGCGCTCGCGCTGCCTGTCCTTTGATTTCCTTTGACAAGATAATATGACAAAAAAACCAATACAGAAGTAAAAACTTCGAGATGTATTCTGGTATAAAATCGTTTATTTAAAAACTATAAAATGTCATCGATTGCAGAACGTTTTCGTTCTAAACAGAACATCTTCAGTGCATCCTGCCGAGTATTTTGAAACTAGCACACCGTAAATAGTGTTAACATCATCATATATGGTTTACATAATGTAATATGTTAAAATGTTATGACTACAAGTCGATGTTAATGGATAAAGTGGAACACATGCTAAAAGGGTGCCATGGTTCCCTGCTCGAAGATACTAGGTACTTGCCAATTCAATGGGCACAGACCAAGTTGGTCTGTGCCCATTGAATTGGCAAGTACCTAGTATCTTCGAGCAGGGAACCATGGCACCCTTTTAGCATGTGTTCCACTTTATCCATTAACATCGACTTGTAGTCATAACATTTTAACATATTACATTATGTAAACCATATATGATGATGTTAACACTATTTACGGTGTGCTAGTTTCAAAATACTCGGCAGGATGCACTGAAGATGTTCTGTTTAGAACGAAAACGTTCTGCAATCGATGACATTTTATAGTTTTTAAATAAACGATTTTATACCAGAATACATCTCGAAGTTTTTACTTCTGTATTGGTTTTTTAAACTATGGTATACAGCCAACTATTGGGATTTTCCCATTGATTTTTTATAATATGACAAATCGAATTGAAGGCGTAGGGCATACTGATGACCAAAATCAAACAGTGGAAGTGCTAGCTGGACAAAGCAGATACTGGAATGGAGATCACGATATGATGCTTACCTAAGCAGAGGTCGTCTACCAATACGTTGGACTGGTGATCAAAAATGTTGTATAGGAATTGGATGCAAGAGCCACAAGATCGAAATAGATGGAAAATTATTAGGAAGATCTGTGTCCAGTAGTGGACAAGCGCTGATTAAATGATAATATACTTAATATATTTATTGACAAAATTAAAATATTTACAAAACATTAGAGTAGGGGAGGAAGGTATGCTAAATTATCAGTTACTCGAGCGTTGTGGGGACCTATTGGGTTGTGAAGAGTAGGTCCTAAAACCAAAAAAAAGTTAAGTTAACTTTTCCACAAAGTGGGAGACTTTCCAATTTTAATTTAATTTTCCATTTCCCACAATCATTTTTTCCGATTATAGCACCATCGCATCAGTCCATAATTCGAAAAAATGTCTCGAATAAAAGTTGCTTATTTTTACGTAGAGAATCCAAATCTGCAATAAAAATTGGGGGCTCCTATTTAATATTTTAAAGTAACCCCCACCCCACCTCAGTGGAGTGTCGTGTTTGGTGCCATTCGATAGAGTTTTCAAAACTATGGAATAAGTGTATTTTGCAGTTTTTCGATCTGATGTTCATTTCGCAAAATATCGTGGGGTTCGTAAGTAAATTTTAAATTTACCCCCCACCCCTCTCCGTGGGGGCCGTGTTTGGTACCATTCGATATATTTTTGAAAAATTTTGAACACGTATTTTTTAGTTTTTCGATCCGACGTTTATTTCGCGAAATATTCGCTTTTTTTCTTGTGAAACTTGGTGACTCAACCATTTCCTTACGCCCCGACCAAATCGTCAGATTTTTTAAATAAACACTCTTTTGCATGTACTTAACTTACCTTATCTTAATCTGACGATTTCAAATTTTTCTAAGGATATATTTTTTTTCGGAGCCCCTTAACGAACTAGCTATGTTAGAGGTACATTTACAGGGTACAAGGTTTCTCCAAATGTGATAATCTGACGCTCTCGAGTAACTGCAAAAATCCCCGCTTTGGCTCCCCTACCATTATAATAATACCTTTTATTTATTGATCAATCAATACACTTTATTTCTTTTACTTTATATTATTTTCAATAATTTTCTTTGGTATTCATTAGGATTTTATTGAAGTAAGTATAATATTCTTTAAGATTATAATGTGATTTTTCAACTTTTTAAAGTAAATATTAGAGTTTTTTAAGGATCAGACGAGCTTCACCAGAATCGATTGTTTTCTTTTCGGCGATTAAATAATAGCTCTGTTTGCCTAAGGGAGTAACCGATTTTTTAATAAATTCCTCCGCAACCGTTGATTTCCCCAACGTACTTAAACGCCCTTCGCAGCCAAAAAATTCCTTAAAGTTCCGTCACCATTTTTGCAATACGCTTCGATTCATTTCGTTACGTCGGTATGGCTCTGCTGCTGCTATTCCTGCTATTGCCTCCGAACTTTGATTTGCATCAGGAATAAATTAAACTCACTTATGGAAATTGCAATCAGTCGCTATTTTCTGCCGTGATTTGTCTCCTCTCTGTCGATACGGTAGATAGCTGCATATTTATGATTTAAACAAAGACGGCAACTATCGTGTTCCTTGCTCAAATTCGAACACCGCACGATAATATTTGAAATGATGCTTATTACTAGAGTATACGGCAGCGCTGAATGTGCCTCAGAACAGAACTGAGGCCTGTATGTATGCAAATAAACCAAATAATTTGTTTTATAAATAGGATACTATACTTATAAATAAAATAAATATAATCGTCACTCACAGAACGAATTAAATGTAATTAAATGTAAAAACCAGACAAGTAAATTTATTATCAAGAGGTAAATATATCGTTCATTTGGAAGAAGAGGGTTACATCTCAAAATGTTAAAGTTTTTTTTTTATTGCATCAATAGCTTCCAAATAATGTCTTCTGCTATAGAAAAAATGGTTACATGTGTAAGTACGCTAGTTTCCGAGAGATGGCAGATGCAACTCTTTGTCGTTCCCCGAATTTAACGAGTTGACTATGAAAAATACTTTTTAGTATGTACTTGACCTTGTTTTACTGATCGTTATTTGTTTTAGAGTTAGAGAATATAGTTATATCTTGAAATATAATTGACAAAAGATAAGTTAATATAATTAAAAAGGTGATATTTGTGTTTGGACCCATTTTTCTTAAAGGTAATATTATTTTTATACATTTATTTTTGGTATATAGAGTTATAAGTAAAGATATACCCATTTTTTTTTAAAGTATAACGTTAAAAGTGAATAGTATGTTCTGATAGAGGGTTACTTTCGTAGTTGTAACTTTCTTTTAAATAATATATTATCATAAATTAGAAGCAATGTAGTGTGCGTAAAAAGTAGTTTTTCGAAATGTAACCTTATTGCTTAAAATTATTTTGTTATATTTGAATTATTTTTTTTTGCATTGGGTAAATTATTATAACTTTATCGTATTATATTATATTATATATAAAAAATAACTATATTATATATTTTTACAGTATATATTTATAGTAGTATTATTTTAGGATTAATTTAATTAGACAGTAATGCTTAATAACAGCCGTACGAATCGCATTTTTGCAAATCTTGAAAATGTTGAAGATAGTCAAGGCAATTATACTAAAGATAATTCCGACAATTCTTTTAAAGATGCACAAAACATAATGTATGATAAATGTAATACATTAAATACTACGGAAACGACACCAACAACAAAGTGGGTGATTGAACATTTTGCCAAGGAAAATTTAGAAAATTGTCCTGTTGGTAAGTTCTTATTTAGATCGAAAAAATACGGATTTTTTGTATAAGTATTATAATTTTAGATTTTATTAATAATGCAGACCCATCTGAAAAAATCTTCAGCAACTCTATTATGACAAATGATGACACATGTGGCAATGGAAATAATAATTTTTTGGGTAAGATAAAATACAAAGATACACTGCTTTAAAGTTCCTAAAAATGTGGATATGATTATAAGTGGTGTTATTTTAATTTTTAGAAACTCAATTACCTAAAAAAGCTATGGATAAAGGTACTTCATCTTCAAGCAGTGACTCATCTTCAAGCAGTAACTCATTATCAAGCAGTAAGTCATCATCTAGCAGTAAGTCATCATCTAGCAGTAACACATCTTCGGATACAGACAACAGTTCACAACATTCTAAAACCGATCCTTATGGATCAGATGGCAGCATCGCAGATCCTCTTTTTAATCCACCTGTCATTAAAAGGCAAGTTAAAATAACAACAGGTAATGCAATTAAAAAAAGAAAAGTTACAGATCCGTCAAACAATGAAAAGGTGGGTAGGAAGAAACTTCGGCAGCCTGCAACTTGGAAACAGGCAGACACAAAGAGATTGCGAAATGGCGGAGAAGCCTATTTATCTACCAGAATTGTGAAAAATGCAGACGGCACAAAAACCAAATCCAAAATATTGCGGCCAGCTAAAACTCTTTTACCACCCTGTGGGAATAAATGCAAGTTAAAATGTTCCGAAAAATTAGACGAAGCACAGAGAAACAAAATATTTAAAGAATACTGGAATCTGAATGACCTTGACAAACAAAGAGAATATATTTCGTTTAATTTGAAAGCTGTTGCACCACGGTACAGATATTCAAATAAAAAAGCACCCAGAAAACCAAATAATGCATACTATTTTTTAATTGATGTACAGCAAGTAAGGGTGTGCAAATATTTTTTTATGGCAACGCTATCAATTAATCACAAAGTTATAACAACGGTCCTGCGAAAACAAACTGTATGCGAAACCAGAAAGGTTATAGAAAAGGACAAGAGAGGGAAGCATGGAAAACATCAAAAAATAAGTGAGAGCATAAAAAATTCAATTAGAGCTCACATTAACTCTATCCCCAGAAAAGAAAGCCATTATTGTCGGTCGCATTCCTGTAAAGAGTACATTGAAGGAAGTAAAACCATAACCGCTTTACACAGGGACTACCTTGAATTATGTAAGAAACAAAATGTTTCTTCGGGAAACTACCTTATGTACTTTAAGATCTTCAACGAAGAATTTAATCTAGCATTTCATGTCCCTAAAAAAGACCAATGCGAAGAGTGCTTGCGATACAGGTCTTCGTCAGAGAAAGAGAAGGCATCTTTACAAGAAAAGTTCGATAAACATTTAACAGAGAAAGACTTATCCCGAACAGAAAAAGATATTGACAAACATAGTGATGGTACAACAAAAGTCGTAGTGTATGATCTTCAAGCAGTTTTGCCTTGCCCAACTGGAGAAGCATCATCATTTTATTATGTTTCAAAACTAAACGTTTTTAATTTTACACTGTATGATATTAAGTCTCACGAAGGTACTTGCTTTTTATGGCACGAGGGTGAAGCTTTGAGGGGGTCAAATGAAATAGGATCTTGCATTCTAAAGTTTCTTCAAAATATTTGTAATGACGAAAATTTAAATATAATCTTCTGTTCTGATAATTGTGCAGGGCAAAATAAAAACAAATTTATAATTGCCCTGTACTTGTATGCTATAAATAATTTGCCCATAAAATCAATAACTCATAAATGTTTTGTCCCAGGACATGGACAGAGTGAAGGGGATAGTGTCCACGCTATGATAGAAAAACAGTTAAAAAAATATAAAAAATCAAGTCCAATATACGTACCTGACCAATATCGGTGCATTATTCGAACAGCTAAAAAAACTGGAAGTCCATATAAAGTACATGAAATGGGTTTTAATGACGTGTTTGATCTTAAAGCTTTGTGTGCAGACTTACACCTTACTATTCCCAAAAATTTTAAAATATCTGATGTGAGGATCTTGATGTTAGATCGCAACAATCCTACTATTCTTAATTATAAATCATCTTTTAATCAACCAGAATATGATCAATTGGAAATTGTGCGTTCTAGGCGTGGAATTAATATCCATAATATTGCTTTAAAGAAAGCTTTTACAAAAAAGTGGGAATCACTGAGGCTAAGAAAAATGGACTGTTGTCTTTAATAGATAAAAAGCGATGTGTTCCTGAATACTACTTAAGTTTTTATAAAAATTTGTGAAGAAAATAAATCGTTATTATTGTTACTTTATATTTCATATTGTGTTGTGTAATGGATACGAACTAGATTTTTTATGTTGTATTAATCAGTTTTATTAAATAATATGAATTTTTAATAATACTTCATCAATACAATTTCTAAAATGTAACTTTATGAGCAAAACCAATTTCTTAAAAAGATAATATTTCTTTACTCAAGAGGGTTATATCCAAGTTTTTTTTCTAAACCTGATATCTAAAAAAAAAAAAAATTTGTCAGAGCGATTAAAAGATCAGAAATCTATCATACTCAATCATTAAATGCTATAATATCAATAAACACTGCACAATATAACTGAAATAAATTGATAAGAATTTTAAAACCTCTCTGCTGAAAAAGTGAAAATCCTTAGTTGTAACCCTATTCTTCCAAATCAACGATATAAATAAAGAAGTCTCAGCAAGAACAGCTGCGGATAGTAGAGCACTATACTCGCCATCGTCATTATTAAGATCTGAGCTGCTAAAAAGGCAATCTAGATCAAGATTGTACATGTCAATTATTCGCTGAGTTTTTAAATGTAAAAGTGAAACACGGACTCTACATCTGCGGGAAATAGATAAGCTGCTGGTAGGTGTTTGAAAGGGCGCAATGAAATTGGTCCGGTTGCAATGAAATTCGTCCGGCTGAGTTAAATCTTCGGGTCAGGTAAATAATTCTTCATTTGATGACCATGAAACTCGTCCGCCTATTCTTAACACATTGTAATGAAATTCGTCGGAAATAGCATAAAATAGTATAAATTAGGACAAATTTCATGAAATAAGTAGTACACACATTATAAAAAATATGAACATTTTATTGTACACATATAATATGTTATAAACATAGAAATATTAGGCATTTCTCTTAGGAAAATTCGGCCTTTTATTCACTTCAATTTAACTGTATACGACCCCAAACAAAACAAGAATAGTTCAAAACAACAAATTAATAATTAGAAGTAATTTGCGACAACTAGCGCCATGCATATTAACAATGAAGATTAATTTTACCTGGCCAAAGTTAACAATAAAATTTAAACAAAAGCCTCGATTTTTCTAAGGATTTTTTAATGCATTCTTCTCTATGACATGATAATATATTACGTCAGCGGTTCTCAAACTTTTTAAATCATGTACCATCTACAGTTAGTTTTATTATTTTTGGTACCACCTATATTTTTAGATTTACGATTTGACAACGCTGCTGACGATAAAATAGAGGAGCCTAGGGCTTGGGACGTAAAAGTTGTGAATCTAGATAGTGGGATAG